>NC_069502.1:592523029-592675529 GCF_027579735.1 Bombina bombina
TTACAGGCATGAACATCTATATATTATGATAGTCTAAAAGTTTGCATTATCTATCCACACACACACATATATATATATATATACACACTCAAACACAGAGATGTTCTGTATATATACTAAACATTTTTTAATGATACAGGGCAGCTATAGTAAACTTACTATTATGGAAGGCACAAATGCTTCTAATCTGTACTTAAAATGTTATTCTTTTCTTTGGCTTGGTTCCAGGGTATTGGCACTTTGCTTCTCATTCCTAGCCAAGGCTCTTTAATAGCACTGTTTGTCCCCTTACCTCAAAGCTCCACTTCTTGCTGCAAATTAGGAACACAGCCAGTGATTCTGGCAGCACATTTATAGCACCGTCAAACTGGTATCAGATTCTCTTAGAGAATCTCCACTGAACAGACTAAGTACTTGTCTTTAAAACGTTTATATATGAATAGCAGATTTCATCACAATTATACATTTGCAGCTGTACAATGTGTTTTAAGTGTAGATTAGTAGACACAGGCAAATACTAATATATTATTAAAGACACTTAGTTTCTATAAATTAAACCAAATATTAAGAGATGTTTATTAAACATTATGAGACTATGAAAGGACAACAAATTTCAGCCAAAAAAAAAGGAAATTGGCAAATGAAAAATTTAGCTTAAACCCACATTTTTTATTTTACGATTCAGATAGAGCATGCAATTTTAAACTACTTTTTAATGTACTCCTATTATAAATTTCTCTTTGTTGTTGTTATGTTTATTTTAAAAAAGGAGGAATGTACAGCTTAGGAGCTGGTGCATTTTAGGTTCAGCACCCTGGATAGCGCTTGCTTATAAGTGGCTGCATTTACCCACCAATAAGCTAACATAACCCAGGTTCTGAAACAAACATGAGCTGGATCCTATGCTTTACATTCCTGCTTTTTAAATAAAGATTTCAAGAAAATGAAGAAAGATTGATAATAAGAGTAAATTAGAAAATTGCTTAAAATTGCATGCTCTATTTGAATTAATAAAACAAATTGGGTTTAGTGTCCCTTTAAACACGTTTAGTTTTTTATTTATTTATTAACATATTTATATTATAATTGATAATGTTTATTAAGACATCTGAATATCTGTGTTTTGTTTAATATAGGGGAAAAGTGTCTTTCTAAAATAACTATTTGTGATTAATTGAACCATTAAGCTCCATGATACCCAATTATAAACATATATTACTTTTATCTATTTAGTTTTGTATTTACTAACTAATCAAATTGCAAACCCAGGGAAATTATATGCAATAAGACGAACCCTATTACCTCAATAGTGTTATACTTGATGTAGTAATGGCTAGAAGTTCTGCCTAAGTCCGTTGAGGAGAAAAAACCTGTTCTCTCTTCAAATCGAATCATTCGTGCTTTGTCCAGTTTACGTCCCACTTCAATAATCAATTGTTCTCTGTGTTTCTCCAGTGTAGGATCCATCTGGTGACCAAAAGCAAAAAAAGATTAATATGTTGCGAGGATATCTGCACTAAAGCTTTATTAACAATGACATCTGACAAGACAAGTGTGGCCTCGTAAATGAGTCCACAAATAAAAACCAATAACTGGGCTATAAAACAATTGGGCATTATATAGTATTACAATACATATCAGCATATTGCACATAATGGGCCATGCAGTTATTTTCTAACTACATACAGACAGAACACAGAACTTCTAGTCTATCTGGCTAGTTTAAAAACTGGCATGAGAACCTTTCTCTTTGTGTAACCTGTAGACTGATTAACTTTTGCTTTTCTCATAGAGACTAAAATCCCTTCTGTACCATCATCTGTAAAATAAACTTTCTCTATTAAATTCTCTATTAAATTGCATTAAATTAAACCATTTAAAGGAAATACTCCCCAAACTATTCAAAACTGTAAATGAATATAAATACACTACACAGACAATTGTAATTTGTTGCATCCAACTGAAGGTTTTTCAAATGTACTAAAAAATATAAATAAAGAAAAAGAATGTTCCAATGCCAATTAAAACTACTTCCTATTTTTATGATTTTGAAGGATTGTTAACCAATACAGTTGTGGAAGTTGTTCCTAGATTAAGTTAACATATATTATTTTTTCATTAATTTATGCAAAAAACAAAATGTATGCTTACCTGATAAATTCTTTCCTTTCGGGACAATAATAGTCCATAAGAATTTTATAACATGTGGAAAACCCTTCCCACCACTTGGTGGAGGCCGAGATCCCACACAAAAGCTTTAATCCCTTTTCCACCTCCCTCTCCTCAGTTTAACGTATAGCCAAGCAAAGAAAATAAAACAGATAGGTAGGAAAGACAGTGCTGCAAATTAGAACTGTTGGCAAAAAATTGAAATGGGCGAGGCCTATGGATTCATCATCACCAGCTACATTTAGCCATACAATCAACAAGCACAACCAAGGTTCTCAACCTAAAATGGGCCACCTCCAAAGCTTTTATTCCTGCTTTTTCAAATAAAGATACCAAGAAAATGAATAAAAATTGATAATAGGAGTAAATTAGAAAGTTGCTTAAAATTGCATGCTCTATCTGAATCATGAAATAAAATATTTGGGTTTACTATCTCTTTAAGCTGTACGCTCAACAATATTTGAAATAAAAAAGTAAATGAAAGCCAATCGTAACGCAAAAGGGGGCACATTACGGTTGGCTACAGTGTGATTCGTCATTTTACATTGAAATAGACTATGCAGGCGGTGGAGCGGCAGAATGCATAAGAGAATGAAAGTGTGATTATTTATATATTTTAGCATCTACAATAATTTTAATCAATGAAAGTGCGCTTCATTTACTTTTTTATAACAAATATTGTTGAGCGTATAGCTTAACTTTACAATCACTTTAAAGGGACACTGAACCCAAAAAATTTGTTTTGTAATTCAGATAGAGCATGCAATTTTAAGCAACTTTCTAATTTATTCCTATTATCAATTTTTCTTTGTTCTCTTGCTATCTTTATTTTAAAAAGAAGGCATCTATGCTTTTTTTGGGTTCAGTACTCTGGACAGCAATTTTTTATTGGTGGATGAATTTATCCACCAATCAGCAAGGACAACTCAGGTTGTTCACCAAAAATGGGCTGGCATCTAAACTTACATTCTTGCATTTGAAATAAAGATACCAAGAGAATGAAAAACATTTGATAATAGGAGTAAATTAGAAAGTTGCTTAAAATTGCATGCTCAATCTGAATCATGAAAGAAAAATTTTGGGTACAGTGTCCCTTTAAGGAAAGGGAAGGACAGAATAAGGAAGTTCCCATTTTGCCGGACCCTGCGGCCTGAAGGAGTTTCCTCCTATTGCAATTAAGACCTTTGAGAGTCTTAAGACTGCCTTTGCTGTCGCCCCAGTTCTTGCTCATCCTAGTCCTGAGACAAAAGAAGGTACCCGCTTGTTTCATTGTCCTACGCATGAGGGTCCCTTGCATCCGTGCAGTTTCTTCTCTAAGAAATTATCCCCAGCGGAATGAAACTATGAAATTGGTGACAGAGAATTACTGGCCATAATTTTGGTGCTTAAGGAATGGAGGCACCTTCTCAAAGGTACTAGCGTGCTGGTGCTCATACTCACTGACCACAAGAATTTGACCTTTCTGAAGCTAAACGTTAGTTGCCCCATCAGGCCAGATGGGCGCTATTTTTGTCTCGGTTAATTTATGTGGTCAGTTGGGCGCCCTCGGTTTGTCTCGGTTAATTTATGTGGTCTTCTAACTGCAGAGTAGTAAAAATGTTAGGACCCACTATCATCTTTTTTTGCCTGTGTCCAAAGAGGATTCCCCACTCCTGTTACACCTCCTGACCATATTTTGGCCACCATTCATATCAATTTGACTTCTCCCTTGGGGGAGGAGATCCTGGCTGCACAAACCAATGCCCCTCCAGAGAAATCTAGTGGCAAGTGCTTTGTACCTGAGAATCTTCACAACAAACTATTGGCAACTGTGAAATCCAAGGTAGGAAGACAGCACACTCTGGAGAACGGGGCACAGGAGGAGACAAGCCAGGTCTCAACTGCACTTTAAAATACACACTGTTTCCAGCCACCAGTTCTTTAAAAACAACCTTTATTTCTTAAGCAGGGTCCATAGGTACAAACAACTTTTCAAGCCTGCAATAGGACCCTAGTCATGTCATGAAATAAAGGCTGTTTTTAAATAATTAGTGGCTGAAAACAGTGTTTATTTTGAACTACTTCTATTGGAAACCATGAAGAATATGAGGTTGCAGCATTATTGACCCTCGTATGTCCAGAGGTCATGCACAGTATTTGGTTCACTGGAAGGGTTAAAGTCCAAGGAAGCGTTCTTGGGTACCCTCTTCTGATGTTCATGCTCCAGCCCCCCTCTGTGCCTTCCATGCCCGTTACCCCAATAAGCCTTTGGGGAGGGTACTGTCAGGGTTTTCACCCTGACTTCGCTAATTGTTTGCAGCTTTCTGCCATGGCTACCATTTCAGGCTTACCTGTGTTTTCTCCTTGCCTAAAGCAGAGTGTGTAACGCTGCTCACTACACGCAGGATCAATCTTATAGCCAAACTGGAGAACATCATCAGAGAGAGACAGGTTGCAGTCCCAGAATGATGATGTAATCACTTCCTATTTAACTGCCTAAGTTCAGTCTGCCTTTGCCCTTGCGTGGTCTCAGACTTTACTGTCAGTTCCTGACTCTGTGTATTTCCTAGCTTGTTTGATGTCCCTTCTGGCTCCTCATCTCTGGCTTGTTTTTGACTTTGCTGACCTCTGTGTTTCTGACCCGGGCTTGCCTGATTACCCGCTCTGGCTCCTGACACAGCTCGTTTCACTACCTGCTCTGGCTGTAACTCCTGACTTGTCATTTGGCTTTTGGACTTGTTTTTATTTTTTAGTTATTTTTTCATTTTTTTAAAAAAAAGGTGTGATTCATTTAGCATTTCTTGTCTTTGTCTGATTCCTGGTGCCCTGACACCTTGCCTCCAGAGAATTTTAAACTTTTAGCGCTCCGTGCGACTACCAGTCAGGACTCCTGAAAACCGTCAGCTGTACGGAGGAGCTTACCTTAAGTGATTAATAATTAGATTTAATCAAAGTAGGTTCTGCATAAGCATAAAGGACATGTTTTCCATATATATAAGGGAATAGTGAGAAAAAAACGCACTAACAACTATATTAAAACTCTAACCCTTTGTTTACAATACTGGATTAAGCTAGACTTAGTCTGCATACAGTGACTACCTACACCTTTGCAGTTCTTGCTACATGTGTATAAGTTGTATTTCTTGTACAGATGTATATGTTATAGGATACATTTTAGAAACAAACAAAACAAATCAGCATAAATATGAACTGATGCATATATTAAAAGCACAGAGTGATTAATATCATTGTAGACATACATTGTCAGCATATGACACTGCATACAGTGTACAGTAAGATACATGTATTTCGCAAATAAAGTACATGTAGTTAGCACATTCTGACTATAGAGAAACAACTAAGCATTCAATAAGGGACTTCTATTTAACAAATAAAGAACATATAATTAGCATGCTCTTTTTATACAGAATCTACAATGCAGATGAAAGAATTATGCAATTAGCAGATAAAGTACATGTGATTAGTATGGTAAATCAAGACAGATCTATACTCCCTACAGAAAGATACATGTAATTAGTACGTTCTGTTTATAAAGAATCTATACTATCTAACCGAAGGTACCTGGATAGCAAATAAGGTACAGGTAAGTAGCCTGTTGAGTATACAGAATCTCCAGGGCACACAATAAAGAACATTTAATTAGTAATTAAGGTACAAATAATCAGTTTGTTCAATCAATACAGATCTAAACTGTATATAAGGTACATTTATTTAGGGTTAGATCGCAAGTGGATCAGTAACTACCACTTTTGCTCGCATGCTGACTCCGCTCAACTTTTGCTCTTTGCATGCATCGGGTAGCGCATGTATTACAAGTTGAATGTAAATCTTTTTTAGTTTGTGCACTAACCCGACATGCGCAAGGACAGAAGTTACAATATCGCAAACAGCGTTAACATACTCTCCCATTGACTTCAATAAAGAGAGAAGCGTAAAAAAAAATCCATGCTAGCACGCTAACCCGAATCGACATAAGCCCCCTACTCTAATAACCCCTAATCCGCCGCACAGACCACCGCAAAGTCCCCACTACACTATTAACCCCTAATCCGCTGAATAGTCCACTGCTAAGTAACCCACTACACTATTAAAACCAAAAAAGGGCACACCCCCACCGCGAAATAACCCACTACACTATTAACGCCTAAATTGCCACACCTCCACATCGTAAAGTAAACCAATACACTATAAACCCCTAAACCGCAACACCCCCACATCGTAAACAAACTCATTACACTACACAAAACGGAGACACATATACATATAGCCACTATATGGTATAAACTGCGTATAAACCATCAATAGAGGATTATATAGAAGTTACCCAATTTTGCACCAAGTAAAAGGAAAGGTATTGTGTGCATTATTGCACCTGAGACATCATGTGATATCAAAACAGTATCTACATATATAAATACTTGTGTATATGTAATGAATTGTATGTTCTGAAGCACATGCACATAAACGTGTAACCATACACATAATCTAGAAACATTGTCTAAAATCCTTAAATTAGTATGTTTGGTAAACGCAGAATCTATCTTACATACAAAAATACATCTACATAGCCAGTACAGTACTTGTAATTAGTATGTTCTGTCAGAACAAACTATATTGTGTATATGAAGTTACATGTAATAAGGAATGAAGCTAACCGCCAAATATATTGCCATTGTTTTATGCAGATTGATTTTAGATCAGAGGTTACTTTTTGTGAATTCACAGAGACCCTTAGCAGGGATAATGGCTTATGGCTGATTTGCATATACATTGTGAGGTGGCAATGTATGTATATACAGGTGGCCCTCGTTTTACAACGGTTCAATTTACACCGTTTCAGAATAACAACCTTTTTATCCAGTCATGTGACTGCTATTGAAAAGCATTGAGAAGCAGTGCATTTATTAAAATAGCCAGTAGGTGGAGCTGTCCGCTTGTGTTGCAGCAAAGTCAAGCAAGCTGAAATTAATCAGTTTAACCAGACCTGAGCTATCGAGCAGATTTCAAAGGAACAAGATCTTCCTGTCTATAAATCAGTCCAGATTAAAATGCATAGAAACAACGGTTTGGAGAAAAATGCAAGTGAAGTCTGTGTTGTGTGATTATTTTATTAGGTTTATAATGCTGTTTAGCAAATGTTTTTGTTTATTTAACTTAGTTTAATTATATATTCTGTGTTGTGTGATTATTTTATTAGGCTTATAATGCTGTTTAGCATTTAAAGTCTTCATTTCAAAGCTTTAAAAATAATGTATTAGGTGTTACTTATGACAATTTTGAAAGGGGCCTGGAACCTATCTCCCTCACTTCCCATTGACTTACATTATAAACTGGGTTTCAATTTACAATGGTTTCGATTTACAACCATTCCTTCTGTAACCTAACCCCGGCGTAAACTGAGGGCTACCTGTATATATATATATATATATATATATATATATATATTTATATATGAGTTGCTGCACAGAGGTATTTTGTGTAGATCTACTCTTTAATAAATGTAATATAATCACAGGGGGAACAGACTGTTCAGCTACAACAATGTGAATAATGCACAACAAATAAAAAAAATATGCTAAGAGCAAAAAAGTAGGGTGTGCTGGTGTGGTAATAACAAACAAATGTGAAGCAATGTGGAAAGAAACAGGTGAGCAGGTACTCACAAGTGTGATGGCACTCTTAAAGAAAAAAGTGCAATTGAGCAGGCTGACCTTTTACAGCAGTCAGTACGCTGAACGCATGGTGTTCTCTTAGTAACAGGATAAGCTGGTCAGATGTTAACCCCTTGACCATGTGAGTCTATCGGCTGGTCCTCCAAAGCAGGTGAAATAAAGCCTCAGAAAGCCGTCTGAGCTACAGTGTGGTAAAGCCGATAGGCAGCGGTATGGTGAAGGGCAAAAAGGTGGAGTAATTAGTTGGCTTTTGTAGCGTTATACTCCTTTTGGCTACTTTGCCTATTCAGTATAAAAGTTCATATAAGGATTAAAAACATCCGAGTATCATAAAAGAGTATTTATTGATCTTAAATACGTGTTTCTCGGCCGCAAAGCTCTTGGCCGTTTCCTCAGGTTGAATACAAAATGTGCCTACAAAAGAGGCTTAAAAAGGTATACATCGGATGTGATAGGACATTGAATTGACCAATGGTAAAAGTTTATACAAAAAGTAAACAAGGTATTATAGCAAGACGTGCTTCTATCTCTGTACAAAATAGCAACATAGTGTCAGTAATGGTCTATAATAACATATCATTGTGCTAATAGGGGAAATAATATAATACATGTTATCTGAAACAGAAAATATGTTGTATATGTTTATAAACATTAGGGAATATCAATGCAATGTCGAGGCCAGTTTCATAGTAACTAGAAGATTATCGTCACAAGGAAAATAATCTAGACTAGCAAATCAAAGAGCAAATAGTATTGTAGTTATAGACCTTAAAAATAGCAAACTAATAGCGAGACCATACTCATATTCTGAGCATTAGCAACACCATACCATATAGAAGCTGTTCTAGAGTGTCCTGTCAGTCTAATGGATAGTAATAAAGAACGAACAAAAAAGGGGAGTACAAATGTTAGAAACTAAGACCTAGATTTAGAGTTGGGCGGTAGCCGTCAAAACCAGCGTTAGAGGCTCCTAACGCTGGTTTTTACCGCCCTCTTGTATTTGGAGTCAGTCATTAAAGGGTCTAACGCTCACTTTTCAGCCGTGACTTTTCCATACCGCAGATCCCCTTACGTCAATTGCGTATCCTATCTTTTCAATGGGATCTTTCTAACTCCGGTATTTAGAGTCGTGGCTGAAGTGAGCGTTAGAAATCTAACGACAAAACTCCAGCCGCAGAAAAAAGTCAGTAGTTAAGAGCTTTCTGGGCTAACGCCGGTTTATAAAGCTCTTAACTACTGTGCTCTAAAGTACACTAACACCCATAAACTACCTATCCCCCCACATCGCCGCCACTCGATTAAATTCTTTTAACCCCTAATCTGCCGACCGCCACCTACGTTATACTTATGTACCCCTAATCTGTTGCCCCTAACACCGCCGACCCCTATATTATATTTATTAACCCCTAACCTGCCCCCCACAACGTCGCCGCCAGCTACCTACAATAATTAACCCCTAATCTGCCGACCGCCACCTACGTTATCCTTATGTACCCCTAATCTGCAACCCCTAACACCGCCGACCCCTATATTATATATATTAGCCCCTAATCTGACCCCCTCAACGTCGCCTCCACCTGCCTACACTTATTAACCCCTAATCCGCCTCACTCCCGCCTCAATAACCCTATAATAAATAGTATTAACCCCTAATCTGCCCACCCTAACATCGCCGACACCTAACTTCTCATATTAACCCCTAATCTGCCGACCGAATCTCGCCGCTACTGTAATAAATGGATTAACCCCTAAAGCTAAGTCTAACCCTAACCCTAACACCCCCCTAAATTAAATATAATTTAAATCTAACAAAATAAATTAACTCTTATTAAATAAATTACAGTGGGACCTCAGTTTACGAATTTAATTCGTTCTCCGGGACAATTCGTATTGCGGAAAATTCGTAAACCGAAACACGGTTTCCCATAGGAATGCATTGAAAACCAATAAATGCGTTCCGGAGGTGAGAAAAAAAGTCAAATAAAGGCTCCAAAACCTGCTGCAAAAGGCTCCAAAACCTGCTGCAAATGGCTCCAATGGCACCAAAAGGCTCCACAACTTGCTGCAAATGGCTCCAAAAGGCTCAACAACTTGCTGCAAATGGCTCCAAAAGGCTCAACAACTTGCTGCAAATGGCTCCAAAACCTCTCCAACACCTCCACACTGTTACCCACACTTCAGTATGCAGGGGCAAACCGGGACACTTGTTTCGTATTGCGAAAAAAATTCGTAAACCGAGGGGCAAACCGGGACACTTGTTTCGTATTGCGAAAAAAATTCATAAACCGAGGCATTTTTTTTAAAGAATTTTCATTCGTAAACCGAAATTTCGTTTACCGAGTCGTTCGTTAACCGAGGTCCCACTGTATTCCTATTTAAAGCTAAATACTTACCTGTAAAATAAACCCTAATATATCTACAATATAAATTATAATTATATTATAGCTATTTTAGGATTTATATTTATTTTACAGGTAACTTTGTATTTATTTTAACCAGGTACAATAGCTATTAAATAGTTAAGAACTATTTAATAGCTAAAATAGTTAAAATAATTACAAAATTACCTGTAAAATAAATCCTAACCTAAGTTACAATTAAACCTAACACTACACTATCAATAAATTAATTAAATAAAATACCTACAATTACCTAGAATTAAACCTAACACTACACTATCAATAAATTAATTAAATACAATATCTACAAATAAATACAATGAAATAAACTAACTAAAGTACAAAAAATAAAAAAGAACTAAGTTACAAAAAATAAAAAAATATTTACAAACATCAGAAAAATATTACAACAATTTTAAACTAATTACACCTACTCTAAGCCCCCTAATAAAATAACAAAGACCCCCAAAATAAAAAAATGCCCTACCCTATTCTAAATTACTAAAGTTCAAAGCTCTTTTACCTTACCAGCCCTGAACAGGGCCCTTTGCGGGGCATGCCCCAAAGAATTCAGCTCTTTTGCCTGTAAAAAAAACACATACAATACCCCCCCCCAACATTACAACCCACCACCCACATACCCCTAATCTAACCCAAAACCCCCTTAAATAAACCTAACACTAAGCCCCTGAAGATCTTCCTACCTTATCTTCACCATACCAGGTTCACCGATCGATCCAGAAGAGCTCCTCCGATGTCTTGATCCAAGCCCAAGCGGGGGGCTGAAGATGTCCATGATCCGGCTGAAGTCTTCATCCAAGCGGGAGCTGAAGAGGTCCATGATCCGGCTATAGTCTTCATCCAAGCGGGAGCTGAAGAGGTCCATGATCCGGCTGAAGTCTTCTATCAACGGCATCTTCAATCTTCTTTCTTCGGGATCCATGTCCATCCCGCCGACGCGGAACATCCATCTTCACCGACGACTTCCCGACGAATGACGGTTCCTTTAAGGGACATCATCCAAGATGGCGTCCCTCGAATTCCGATTGGCTGATAGGATTCTATCAGCCAATCGGAATTAAGGTAGGAAAATTCTGATTGGCTGATGGAATCAGAATCAAGTTCAATCAGATTGGCTGATCCGATCAGCCAATCAGATTGAGCTCGCATTCTATTGGCTGATCGGAACAGCCAATAGAATGCAAGCTCAATCTGATTGGCCGATTGAATCAGCCAATTGGATTGAACTTGATTCTGATTGGCTGATTCCATCAGCCAATCAGAATTTTCCTACCTTAATTCCGATTGGCTGATAGAATCCTATCAGCCAATCGGAATTCGAGGGACGCCATCTTGGATGGCGTCCCTTAAAGGAACCGTCATTCGTTGGGAAGTCGTGGGTGAAGATGGATGTTCCGCGTGGGCGGGATGAACATGGATCCGGAAGAAAGAAGATTGAAGATGCCGTTGATAGAAGACTTCAACCGGATCATGGACCTCTTCAGCTCCCGCTTGGATGAAGAATTCAGCCGGATCATGGACCTCTTCAGCTCCCGCTTGGATGAAGACTTCAGCCGGATCATGGACATCTTCAGCCCCCCGCTTGGGCTTGGATCAAGACATCGGAGGAGCTCTTCTGGATCGATCGGTGAACCTGGTATGGTGAAGATAAGGTAGGAAGATCTTCAGGGGCTTAGTGTTAGGTTTATTTAAGGGGGGTTTGGGTTAGATTAGGGGTATGTGGGTGGTGGGTTGTAATGTTGGGGGGGGGGGTATTGTATGTGTTTTTTTTTACAGGCAAAAGAGCTGAATTCTTTGGGGCATGCCCCGCAAAGGGCCCTGTTCAGGGCTGGTAAGGTAAAAGAGCTTTGAACTTTAGTAATTTAGAATAGGGTAGTGCATTTTTTATTTTGGGGGTCTTTGTTATTTTATTAGGGGGCTTAGAGTAGGTGTAATTAGTTTAAAATTGTTGTAATATTTTTCTGATGTTTGTAAATATTTTTTTATTTTTTGTAACTTAGTTCTTTTTTATTTTTTGTACTTTAGTTAGTTTATTTCATTGTATTTATTTGTAGATATTGTATTTAATTAATGTATTGATAGTGTAGTGTTAGGTTTAATTGTAGGTAATTGTAGGTATTTTATTTAATTAATTTATTGATAGTGTAGTGTTAGGTTTAATTGTAACTTAGGTTAGGATTTATTTTACAGGTAATTTTGTAATTATTTTAACTATTTTAGCTATTAAATAGTTCTTAACTATTTAATAGCTATTGTACCTGGTTAAAATAAATACAAAGTTACCTGTAAAATAAATATAAATCCTAAAATAGCTATAATATAAATATAATTTATATTGTAGCTATATTAGGATTTATTTTACAGGTAAGTATTTAGCTTTAAATAGGAATAATTTATTTAATAAGAGTTAGTTTATTTTGTTAGATTTAAATTATATTTAACTTAGGGGGGTGTTAGTGTTAGGGTTAGACTTAGCTTTAGGGGTTAATACATTTATTAGAATAGCGGTGAGCTCCAGTCGGCAGATTAGGGGTTAATGTTTGAAGTTTGGTGTCGGCGATGTTAGGGAGGGCAGATTAGGGGTTAATACTATTTATTATAGGGTTAGTGAGGCGGATTAGGGGTTAATAACTTTATTATAATAGCGGTGCGGTCCGCTCGGCAGATTAGGGGTTAATAAGTGTAGGCAGGTGGAGGCGACGTTGTGGGGGGCAGATTAGGGGTTAATAAATATAATATAGGGGTCGGCGGTGTTAGGGGCAGCAGATTAGGGGTACATAGGGATAATGTAAGTAGCGGCGGTTTACGGAGCGGCAGATTAGGGGTTAATAATAATATGCAGGGGTCAGCGATAGCGGGGGCGGCAGAATAGGGGTTAATAAGTGTAAGGTTAGGGGTGTTTAGACTCGGGGTACATGTTGGAGTGTTAGGTGCAGACGTAGGAAGTGTTTCCCCATAGCAAACAATGGAGCTGCGTTAGGAGCTGAACGCGGCTTTTTTGCAGGTGTTAGGTTTTTTTTCAGCTCAAACAGCCCCACGTTGAGAGTTGAAGTTGCGTTAAATATGCTCTACGCTCCTTTTTTGGAGCCTAACGCAGCCATTCTGTGAACTCTCAATACCAGCGGTATTTAAAAGGTGCGGCCAGAAAAAAGCCAGCGTTAGCTACGCACCCCTTTGGCCGCAGAACTCTAAATCTAGGCGTTATAATCTAACGCATATTAAATTAAAACGTAAAAGGGGATTAGAGAGGATATGCGTTAGAAAGAAACAAAGATGTCATGGAGTAGTGGAATTATGTTATATTTAAAGGATATTCGCGATGTGTAGTATGAAATATCTCATAGTAAAATAGGAGGTGTTAAAATTATAGAAAGTGTTGTGAAAGTAAAAGGGAAATCGTTATTTTGATACATAACAAAAGGTATACTAGAAAAACATGAAAAGGTGACAATGTGAGAAAAAGGGGCAGGGAGGCAATGTGAACGGAAGTAGTATGAAACATAATAAGATTAGTTAAAAGCAGCTAAATCAATATTAGAGTTGAGACCTGATGGAAACAAGGTACAGGTGGCCCTCGTTTTACAACGGTTCAATTTACACCGTTTCAGAATAACAACCTTTTTTTCCAGTCATGTGACTGCTATTGAAAAGCATTGAGAAGCAGTGCATTTATTAAAATAGCCAGGAGGTGGAGCTGTCCGCTTGTGTTGCATCAAAGCCAAGCAAGCTGAAATTAATCAGTTTAACCAGACCTGAACTATTGAGCAGATTTCAAAGGAACAAGATCTTCCTGTTATAAATCAGCCCAGATAGCAAATGTTTTTGTTCATTTAACTTAGTTTAATTATATATTCTGTGTTGTGTGATTAATTTATTAGGTTTATAATGCTGTTTAGCATTTAAAGTCTTCATTTCAAAGCTTTAAATATAATGTATTAGGTGTTACTTATGCCAATTTTGAGAGGGGCCTGGAACCTATCTCCCTCACTTCCCATTGACTTACATTATAAACTGGGTTTCAATTTACAACGGTTTCAATTTACAACCATTCCTTCTGGAACCTAACCCCGGCGTAAACTGAGGGCGACCTGTATTCAATTTGTGTATCCAAAAGGTTTCACGTTGTCTGAGTTTGATAATCCGGTTGTAATCTGTGGATGGGGGGACATAATCTATTGGGTAAAATTTGTTTAGTGAGACAATGTTCTGGAACACTATGCATAATGTTTTTCTTTTTGCAATTTTTGCAATTGCGCCAATGTTCACCCCAACGTACCCGGGCTTTTCTAGAGGTGCGCCCAACATATTTAACCCCTCAAATACATTCTAAAACATAGACAATATAACTGGAGTCACAATTAAAAAAATCTGGAATTTTTTTTCCTGTAGAATTAGATTTAAAAGTTTTTTTACCGGATGTTATGTGTTTCCATTTGTTGCATCCTTTCTTACCACACTTATAAATTCCTATCTGACCTAAAAAAGTTTTCGTTTTTTTATTTTTAATGAAATTATTGGAGTTTTTGTGTTTCACTTTTTTACTAGGAGCTAGCTTTATCCTAAGAGTAGGAGCTCTAGTGTATACAATCCTGGGGTGACCCCTACTATTGTTTTTAGAACAGTATATGGTATGGTGTTGCTAATGCTCAGAATGCTATGAGTATGGTCTCGCTATTAGTTTTTAAGGTCTATAACTACAATACTATTTGCTCTTTGTTAGACCATCGCTTTTTGATGCTAGTCTAGATTATTTTCCTTGTGACAATAATCTTCTAGTTACTATGTAATTGGCCTTGACATTGCATTGATATTCCCTAACGTTTCTAAAGTTTTTGAATTACAACATATTTTCTGTTTCAGATAACATGTATTATATTATTTCCCCTATTAGCACAATGATATGTTATTATAGACCAATACTGACACTATGTTGCTATTTTGTACAGAGATAGAAGCACGTCTTGCTATAATACTTTGTTTACTTTTTGTATAAACTTTTATCATTGGTCAATTTAATGTCCTATCACATCCGATGTATACCTTTTTAAGCCTCTTTTGTAGGCACATTTTGTATTCAACCTGAGGAAACAGCCAAGAGCTTTGCAGCCAAGAAATGCGTTTTTAAGCTCAATAAATACTCTTATTATACTCAGATGTTTTTAATCCTTATATGAACTTTTATACTGAATAGGCAAAGTAGCCAAAAGGAGTATAATGCTACAAAAGCCAACTAATTACTCCACCTGTTTGCCCTTCACTATACCGCTGCCTATCGGCTCTACCACACTGTAGCTCAGACGGCTTTCTGAGACTTTATTTCACCTTCTTTGGAGGACCTGCCGATAAACTCACACGGTCAAGGGGTCTCCAGCCCAGCATTTAACATTCAACCAGCTTATCCTGTTACTAACAGAACACTGTGCGTTCAGCGTACCGACTGCTGTAAAAGGTCAGCCTGCTCGTTTGCACTTTTTTCTTTAAGAGTGCCATCACACTTGTGAGTACCTGTTCACCTGTTTCTTTCCACATTGCTTCACATTTGTTTGTGATTATCACACCATGAGGCGCTTTCTTTTTGTTTTTAAAATGAACAACAAATGTTATATATATATATAAAATGAGTAGCTAAATGTCTACTACTATAGCCACTTTCTAATACACCTCAGACACAGGATTAAATAAGAGCAGACAATTAGACAAAATAGTGAAAGGTTCACTATAAGATATTTAAAGGCAAACTGAGCTTTGACTCCCCTCAGCAGCTCTTGTGCAGGTACTCACCCCTCAGAAAATGATCTTATGCAGTCAGGGACAATACAAAATACAGACACATAAGTTATCAGTTTGTAAAACTCCTAATCTGCTCAGAGATATAAGCAGCTAGCAAGAGAAAAGGGAGCCAATGGGAGGTGGAAAAGTTAATCGCCATGAAGATCCCCAGGCCCACAGCAGGCCCAAAGTGTTTAAAAGTAAAATCCAGTAAAACTGTTTAAACAGTTGAAAATAAATAACTAACTTCTCAAGCTCCCCTCTGTGTTGCCACCCCAACTGCTGTGTTTATGAAAGGAACACTGATTGCTCTGAGCAGTCAGAAGTCTCTTAAAGGACAATACACTAATTTTCAAAACTGAGTAAAAATGTGACTAAAAATGCTTCTGGAGGTCCCAGTCCTCAAAGAGTATCCCCTAATAAATTATTTGATCCTTTGTTATAAGAAATTAACTCACAAAGTCTACAGGTAGGCAGGCAGGCAGTCTACAGGTAGGCAGGCAAGCTAGTCCCCCAACTATCTTATACTTGACTAAAACAAGTACCTAATGATAGCTTATGGGCTGTATGAGTGTTGTGGCCATGTACCTGACTGAAGTACGCCTCAACCAAACTTACCAGCATGATGTTTGTTATTGTATGCACTAGAGAGCACATCCAGTGCTTGTACATGTACAGCAGAGGATCAGAGAGGAAATGCCTGTATTCCCACAGGAAGAGGCTAAGGGACAAATCCGCGCGATGCCTGAGGGTAGTTATGGCTAAAATACCATAGGGGGATACTGTGCACATAACAGTGTGCTGAAATCTCTTCTTACTGAATCAATCTGCATCAGGGGTTAAGGGACTCCAATTTGTTTGAGCTCACAAGAAATCCATTTTTTTAAAAATCAAATAGCTGGGGCACCTCAATATTTAGCATTTCCTCCTGGGAGGCCGGGAACAAATTGAGTAGAGAGGGGAGGTGGGAAGGGATTAAAGCTCTTGTGTGGGCTCCTTCTAGTGGCAGGAGGTGTATCCCACATGTTATGGAATTCCTATGGACTCTTAACATCATATGAAATAAATTATATTTTTAACATGCTTAAAAGGATATTAAACACATATACACCCCAACATTTGTGGCTGGGTATCAGAGACTCAGTAGGTTGATGGGGGATCTGTCACTGTTTTTAAGATAGACCTGTGTTAGAAGGGTTGGGGTTGTAGATGGTTAGTGGGTGGGGTTGTTTGTTTGTCTGGTTGGTGGTTGTGTCTATGTACAGGGAGTGCAGAATTATTAGGCAAATGAGTATTTTGACAACATCATCCTCTTTATGCATGTTGTCTTACTCCAAGCTGTATAGGCTCGAAAGCCTACTACTAATTAACCCTTTCGTGACAGGGTTAAAGTGCCTACATCGGAACAACTGTTCCGATGTAGACAAATTGAAACTACGCGATCGTGCATACGATCGCGAGATTTCAATTATTGGATCGCATCTGGGGGGCGTCCCTACAATCCTAGGAACGCCCTCCAGACCGCGATTAAATCCCTGAAGCACAGAAGGCTTCAGGACAGCCGTTAGTTATGACGTTCCATTCCGTCATAACGGCTTTAAAGCCCAGTCTAATTATGACGGAATGGAACGGCATAACGGCTTTAAAAGGTTAAGCATATTAGGTGATGTGCATCTCTGTAATGAGAAGGGGTGTGGTCTAATGACATCAACACCCTATATCAGGTGTGCATAATTATTAGGCAACTTCCTTTCCTTTGGCAAAATGGGTCAAAAGAAGGACTTGACAGGCTCAGAAAAGTCAAAAATAGTGAGATATCTTGCAGAGGGATGCAGCACTCTTAAAATTGCAAAGTTTCTGAAGCGTGATCATCGAACAATCAAGCGTTTCATTCAAAATAGTCAACAGGGTCGCAAGAAGCGTGTGGAAAAACCAAGGCGCAAAATAACTGCCCATGAACTGAGAAAAGTCAAGCGTGCAGCTGCCAAGATGCCACTTGCCACCAGTTTGGCCATATTATAGAGCTGCAACATCACTG
Source organism: Bombina bombina (assembly GCF_027579735.1). Taxonomy (NCBI): domain Eukaryota; kingdom Metazoa; phylum Chordata; class Amphibia; order Anura; family Bombinatoridae; genus Bombina; species Bombina bombina. The sequence continues at coordinate 592,541,098 of NC_069502.1, forward strand.
GAGTGCCCAAAAGCACAAGGTGTGCAATACTCAGAGACAAGTCCAAGGTAAGAAAGGCTGAAAGACGACCACCACTGAACAAGACACACAAGCTGAAACGTCAAGACTGGGCCAAGAAATATCTCAAGACTGATTTTTCTAAGGTTTTATGGACTGATGAAATGAGAGTGAGTCTTGATGGGCCAGATGGATGGGCCCGTGGCTGGATTGGTAAAGGGCAGAGAGCTCCAGTCCGACTCAGACGCCAGCAAGGTGGAGGTGGAGTACTGGTTTGGGCTGGTATCATCAAAGATGAGCTTGTGGGGCCTTTTCGGGTTGAGGATGGAGTCAAGCTCAACTCCCAGTCCTACTGCCAGTTTCTGGAAGACACCTTCTTCAAGCAGTGGTACAGGAAGAAGTCTGCATCCTTCAAGAAAAACAGGATTTTCATGCAGGACAATGCTCCATCACACGCGTCCAAGTACTCCACAGCGTGGCTGGCAAGAAAGGGTATAAAAGAAGAAAATCTAATGACATGGCCTCCTTGTTCACCTGATCTGAACCCCATTGAGAACCTGTGGTCCATCATCAAATGTGAGATTTACAAGGAGGGAAAACAGTACACCTCTCTGAACAGTGTCTGGGAGGCTGTGGTTGCTGCTGCACGCAATGTTGATGGTGAACAGATCAAAACACTGACAGAATCCATGGATGGCAGGCTTTTGAGTGTCCTTGCAAAGAAAGGTGGCTATATTGGTCACTGATTTGTTTTTGTTTGGTTTTTGAATGTCAGAAATGTATATTTGTGAATGTTGAGATGTTATATTGGTTTCACTGGTAAAAATAAATAATTGAAATGGGTATATATTTGTTTTTTGTTAAGTTGCCTAATAATTATGCACAGTAATAGTCACCTGTACACACAGATATCCCGCTAAAATAGCTATAACTAAAAACAAACTAAAAACTACTTCCAAAACTATTCAGCTTTGATATTAATGAGTTTTTGGGTTCATTGAGAACATGGTTGTTGTTCAATAATAAAATTAATCCTCAAAAATACAACTTGCCTAATAATTCTGCACTCCCTGTAGTTTGTGGGTGTGTTTGGGTGCTCTGTGTGTGGGGCTAATGGAAATTTTTTACAAATAGGGACATGTGGTTGTCTCAGAGAGACAATGGTAAACAGCTCAGAAATAGGGACAGTTGGGAGCAATGTTCCCTCTAAGGCCAGTTTCTGAGTGGCCCAGCAGTTACTTAGAGCAATAGGCAAACACTACACAATGCAGACTGCAATGCATGGTTCCCTTATCAACTGTTTCACTGCTGGGCTGTTCACAAAACTGGTCTTAGAGGGAACACTGGTTGGGAGGTCAGAACTGTTCAGCCCCAAATTTCACAAATGTGATCAGCCAAAAAGCAAATGCTGTAGAAGGAAATGCTGCAAAGCAAATAGCTAGTTCTGACAATTTGCAGCATGCAAAAAAATCGAGGTTACAGATTGTGCTTTTTGGTCTCCCCGGGGACCAAAAAGCATAATTCTTTTAAAAAAGCAGGTGGTGTTGAATGCTCATTTAACTGCAGAACTTTTATTTACATAACAATTTATTTTTTTATCTCCATTTAAATAATAATAATAAAAAAAAACATAACCAGAGAAAAATAAACTAAAAGCATTGCTATTAAAAACCTAGGAAGCCAATGCAAATATTTATCCTTGCATTAGATACTGGTGACAGGAAAAAGAGGAGAAGATAGATTTTCATAAACTATATAAATATACATTTTTTTTTACCTGTAACACTGCATAACTGATGCCATAAACTAATGGATTTGCTCTCATCCGTACATAAAGGTAAGTATAACTTAGCCACTTCACTGCTTCTTCCACGTTTGTAACTGTGCCAAGAGCAATCTGTAACAAACAGAAAGAGCATAACCTTAGCATTACATACACAAATTAATAGATAACAGCATTTGCAATGGTCAATAGTACATTAAGGGAATGCCACTTATCATTTACTATCTGTCATGTTTAAAATGCAATATATAGAATAAAACAGAAGTCATTTGTATGAAACAATAAATAATAGCACACCATATGCCTTGTTCTTACAATATGTAATATACAGAGCGAGAGCAAATAATCAAGCAACATATTTTGACAATTATGATTAAAGTATCAGTAAACACAGTAGATTTGCATAATCAACAAATGCAAGATAACAAGACAATACAATAGCATTTACTCTGAATATCAAATAAGTAGTAGATTTTTTTCTAACAAATTGCAAAGTTATGTATATTTCCACTCCCCCTGTACATTATGATAGCAATCAGCCAATCACAAATGCATACAAGTATATTCTGTGAATTCTTGCACATGCTCAGTAGGAGTTGGTGACTCAAAAAGTGTAAATATAAAAGACTGTGCACAATTTTTTTAATGGAAGTAAATTGGAAAGTTGTTTAAAATTACATGCTGTATCTGAATCATGAAAGTTTAATTTGACCTGAGTGTCCCTTTAAGTCTTCTTACTTTTTACACTTCAATGAAGACAAATAAATAGAATTGTAAAGCACACACCAACTGAAAAATGCAAAACAGATTTCCATAACATTCAAACTTACAGATTAAAGTTACATATCTTTAGCAAAATATAATTTATGCTCACCTGATAAATTAATGTATTTCATGGTGGTGAGAGCCAACAATTCATTACTCATGTAAATAATACTCTTGACCACTAGGAGGAGGCAAAAATTCCCAAAACTCCAAGAGCCCTTAAAAACCCTCCAACCTTACAGGAAACTAGTCTGATGTATAGCCAAGATAGAAAAAGAAGAAGAATGTAGAAACAAGATATAAGAGCAAGACAAAAACAGGAAAAGAAGAGGTGCATACTTGAACTGCCCCCCCAAAAAAACAAACAAACAAAAAAAAATCAAAACAAACAAATAAAAAACAAAACAAAGATATAAAAAAACAAAAACACAATCAAAATATAGAAAATAATGGGCGGGCCTTGTGTACTCTTGACAACACTATCCATTACTCCTGGGAAACTGATATCCAAGACGTGAAGTCCACGTGTAATCTGGGCTGGACCAGACCTATTACACTATTCCATTTAGTTTTTTTGTTTGTATTTTTTTTACGCAGTAAAGAAAAAAAAATAACTGCCTGAAGGACTTTCCAACCAAAAGCTGATTCAGAAAAAGCAAAAACATCAAAATTGCATAATTAAGTAAAAGTATGGAAGGAAGACCAAGTAGCTGCCTTGCAAATTTGAACAACAGAAGCCTCAATCTCAACCCCTTAATGACCAGCAGCGTACCCCCTGTCAAATCAGCCAATAGAATGAACGCGTTTGCTTTCAGGTGATTTGAATTTGAGAATGAAACGCAGCCAATAGGAATGCAAGGGTACCCCTATATAAAAGGGGTACCGTGCATTCAAAATTCAGTGAGTGGCTGGTGACCACATGAAGAGGATCGTTGATGAATATCAGAACATGGATAAAAACTGCTGCCGCAATGAAGATAAGAAGATGGACCACCGCAGCCCAAACTCATCTTTGGTGAATACGATCTTCGTGGATTAGTGTTAGTGATTTTTTTTTTTTAAACATCAGGGTTTTTATTTTTTACTTTTTCCTGGGCAGCAAAGGAGCTAAATGTTATTTATTTATTTTTTTTTGGGTGGGGGGATTAATGGTAGAAATTTGTATATCTAAAAAAGATATAAAGAAGAGCGCCTCATGGTGCAGTAATCTCAATAACAGATAAATAGTGCTGGCGAATGCTGCCAAAAGAATACTCACAAAGGGATTTGCACTGGGAAATAGTACAGAAAATGCCGACTGTTATGGATGCTATCTCCGTTTGGTATTATAGGTGCTGTCTCGCCTCAGTGTTGGAAAGTGATGGTATCTTGAATGGCTGGTGTTGGTAAACATGTGGGTTTGCATGGTTATAAAAAGCTGACTGGATTTCACAGACACCAGCTGTCTAGACAGATCGGTCTCCCTGGGATAGTATTCCAACAAGATTCCAAAGGTAAAAAAGTGGGTATATAAAGCGCTCAAAAAATTGTAAAAGTAGTACAAACTAATGGGCTATTTAAAATCACAATTTTAATAGTACAAAAACATATAAAAAGCATGCAACACATTTCTCAGCTGGCTATCTGTTTCTTCAGGCTGACTCAAGGACTTTATCTTATTCACACTTTGAGATAAATTATTATACTATCTTTTTTATCTAATCTTTTTCCTATATATGTGTGTGGCCTACAAAGGGCCCTTTTAAGGGCTATATTTGTAGCTTAGTGCTAAATTAGTTTGTTTTTTTATTTTGGGGTGGGAATTTTTTAGTGGGGTTTTAGAATAGGAATAACTCTTATTTTTGGTAAATTGTTTGTTATTTTTTGTTTATTTTTTGTAATGTTAGCTTTTTTAAGTAATTGAATTTTTTATGTTTTAAATAATATTATTTTTTTGTCTTTTATTTAATAAAGGTAAGGTTAGTTTCTTTTTCTTTTTTTTTCTTTTTCAGGATTTTATTTTAAGGTAAGGTTAGTATTTTTTGGGGTAACTGAGGATATTAGTTAGGGGTTTAGATGTGGGTTACTTTGCGATGGGGGTGTGGCAGTTTAGTGGTTAATAGTGTAGAGGGTTAATTTGCAATGTGGGCGTGTTTTGCGGCTTAGGGTTTAATAGTGTATAAGGGTGTTTTGCAATGTGTGGGTGAGATGGTTTAGTGGTTAATAGTTTAGTGGGGACTTTGTGGGGGGATATGCAGCTGTTTAGGGGTTCATAGTGTAGTGGTGATGTTGCGGTGGGCTATGCAGTGGTTTAGGGGTTAATAGTGTAGTGGGGACTTTGTGGTGGGCTATGTTGCAGTTTAGGAGTTTTTAAAGAAGAAAGCTGATGGCAATTTGGGATGGCACAAGAGTATGAGTGTTAGGTTATTTTTCCACTTTTCTCTCTCCATTGAAGGCAATGGGAAAGTAAGTTAATGCGATCGTGATATTCTAAGTTCTGCTCTTTGTGTGAGTCGGGTTAACGTTTAAGCGATAAAAATGTAATTTCAATTTGTAATACGAGTGCTTCCCGACTCACGTAAAGAGCAGAAGTCGAGGGATTTTAGAGTGCGAGCGGGAGTGGTAATTACCACTCCAATCTTAATTTAGCCCCTTGTAAGTACAAATTTTCACTGCACTGTAATATATTTTGTGCTAATATCTCATTAAATTTCCAAAACAACATAAAAAATATTCAGTTATAATTTAAATATTGATTACAATTATTTAGGACAAACATGAAAAAAATATTGTATAAACATATGCTAATATATGCACAACTGCTTAACATCCTATAATTATAGTTACTTTTGTGAGAAATTAAAAAAAAAATTTTAAAGGGACATAAAACACATTTTTTCTTTCATGGTTCAGATAAAACATAAAATAAATGTTCTTTTGTGATTCAGACAGAGCACACTATTTTAAAAAAGTTTGAATTTACTTCTTATTAAATTTGCTTCATTCCCATGATTTTCTGTTTTGAAGAGAAACCTAGGTTTGCATCTAGAACACTACATAGCGCTGCCATCTAGTGCTCTTGCAAATGGATAAAATTCTTGCAAAACTGCTGCAGGATAGTGCTTCAGAAATGAGCCTGCTCCAAAGCTTCCGTCCTTGCTTTTCAACAAAAGAATGAATACAAATGATAATAAAAGTAAAGTAGAAAGTTGTTTGAAATCACATGCTCTATCTAAATCATAAAAGCCAAATTTTAAATTTCATATCCCTTTAAACAACTTTCTAATTTACTTCTAACATAACATTTTCTTTATGTTACGACACACGAACAAAGGCACCACACGGGCTATTTCCCTGTTATTGTATAATTCTAAACTCAATATTTGTTAATTTGTGAAGTTTATATTATGTAGGGAATGGTGCTAAATGCATAAAAGTAAATTTTCCAAAAAGACAAAGAAGACTCTCACAAAGATGTGGATATCTCCTGAAAGTATGCACATATAAGCACTCTTAGCCTAGACTTTAAGGCAGTTTATCCAGACCGGGTAAAAATAAAATATAACTTTTATTATGAATTGCACTTAAAATAAGGGTAACACACAAATTAAAATCGACACTAACACTTTCATGTGATTAGACTATATATATTCTCTTGGGTGGAAGACTGTAATATCAAAGGCCTGAAATAGTTATCTTTGTACCCCCAGAGTAATACTATTTTGGCTGTGCTATACTTAGACAAATGGGTCCCACAACAACGTGTAAGTTAAATCAATCTTATAACATACATTCTCTATATAATTATTTGGGTACCCTGGTAATCCCAGTATATGTTGTTTGGGTACCCTGGTAATCCCAGTATGTGTCCTGTCAGCCAGTAATAATTCTTTATGCACCCTCTCTGGTTGTTATACCTGAGAGTTGTTATTTATAGAACATCATTTGCAGTTTTTCTGCTTATTACGGTAGTGTTAGTTAAAGCGCTATGTGGATTATTTATTCTGGAGTTGCCAGAAAATTGTTACACTGAGATGTGTAAATTCGCGTTATAATAGGTGATTTTAATTTCAGCGCAACTCAGATATTATGCTAAATCTTGAAACGCTGTCTGTTATAATTATTATTACACTTTTTTTCACTTAAGCGTTTTTAAAGCCGTAACTTTCTCAGCACTTCCCCAAAAGAGCACAGTTTATATTTTCCTCTGTATGTGTTAAAAAACATTCACTTGCCCGTGTCTTTATTTCTAGAGAACAAATACCTATATTACCAATGTCAGTATTGTATATCTTAGGTTGTATATGCCTCCTTAGTTTTTTAGGCAGTGTTTTAATTGTAAGGAAATATTTTCTCTCTGTTGCCTCTTGGGACACTGTTGTGTTTGGCTCTGTGTACGCTATTCACCGTGCCTTAGGAGAACAAAGTTACGTTTTTCACACAGCCTTTGATTCAGTCATCTTCTATTACAGATATCTCTGTTGATGTATTTAAACTTCAAATGCGTTTACTGAGCTTTCTATATATCTAATCCTCTCTGGTAAAGTATAAGGGTAAATGTTAGGCTAAATGCCTAAGTACTAAATATATTGAACCCTGGCTAAGTCTGGCACAACCCAGACTATTCAACAAATTAACTAAGTATAGCTATAGTCGTTATGTGTCTAATTTGACATGAAGTGTAGGCAGTTAAAATTGGAGCGCCCAAACGCTCACATAGACTCCTGACTAGTTTCGCCCCTCCGGGCTTTGTCAGGAGTCTATGTGAGCGTTTGGGCGCTCCAATTTTAACTGCCTACACTTCATGTCAAATTAGACACATAACGACTATAGCTATACTTAGTTAATTTGTTGAATAGTCTGGGTTGTGCCAGACTTAGCCAGGGTTCAATATATTTAGTACTTAGGCATTTAGCCTAACATTTACCCTTATACTTTACCAGAGAGGATTAGATATATAGAAAGCTCAGTAAACGCATTTGAAGTTTAAATACATCAACAGAGATATCTGTAATAGAAGCTGACTGAATCAAAGGCTGTGTGAAAAACGTAACTTTGTTCTCCTAAGGCACGGTGAATAGCGTACACAGAGCCAAACACAACAGTGTCCCAAGAGGCAACAGAGAGAAAATATTTCCTTACAATTAAAACACTGCCTAAAAAACTAAGGAGGCATATACAACCTAAGATATACAATACTGACATTGGTAATATAGGTATTTGTTCTCTAGAAATAAAGACACGGGCAAGTGAATGTTTTTTAACACATACAGAGGAAAAACATAATTTATGCTTACCTGATAAATTTATTTCTCTTGTAGTGTATCCAGTCCACGGATCATCCATTACTTATGGAATATATTCTCCTTCCCAACAGGAAGCTGCAAGAGTCCACCCACAGCAAAGCTGCTATATAGCTCCTCCCCTAACTGCCATATTCAGTCATTCGACCGAAAACATGCAGAGAAAGGAAAAACCATAGGGTGCAGTGGTGACTGTAGTTCAAATGAAAAAATTACCTGCCTTAAAGTGACAGGGCGGGCCGTGGACTGGATACACTACAAGAGAAATAAATTTATCAGGTAAGCATAAATTATGTTTTCTCTTGTTAAGTGTATCCAGTCCACGGATCATCCATTACTTATGGAATACCAATACCAAAGCTAAAGTACACGGATGATGGGAGGGACAAGGCAGGTACTTAAACGGAAGTTACCACTGCCTGTAAAAAACCCTTTCTCCCAAAAATAGCCTCCGAAGAAGCAAGGTATCAAATTTGTTAAATTTGAAAATTATGAAGCGCAGACCAAGACTCCGTCTTGTAAATCTGTTCAACAGAAGCCACATTTAAAAAAGGCCCAAGTGAAAACCACAGCTCTAGTAGAATGAGCTGTAATCCCTTCAGGAGGCTGCTGTCCAGCAGTCTCATAAGCAAAATGAATTATGCTTTTTAACCAAAAAGACAGAGAGGCTGCTGAAGTCTTTTGACCTCTCCTCTGTCCAGAATAGACAACAAACAAGGTGAACGTTTGATGAAAACTGTAGTAGCTTGTAAGTAAAACTTTAAAGCACAAACCACGTCCAATATTGTGTAATAGACGTTCCTTCTTTGAGGAAGGATTAGGATACAAGCATGGAACAACTATCTCTTGAGTGATGTACTTGTTAGATACCACCTTAGGAAAAAACCCAGGTTGGTACGCAGGACTACCTTATCCGTACGAAGGACCAGATAAGGAGAATCACATTGTAACACAGATAACTTGGAGACTCTACGAGTCGAGGAATTAGCTACCCAAAAGGAACTTTCCAAGATAAAGATTGATATCTATGGAACAAAAAAGGTTCAAACGGAACTTCTTGAAGAACCTTAAGAATCAGGTTTAAGCTCCATGGCGGAGCAACAGTTTTAAACACAGGCTTGGATCTAACCAAAGCCTGACCAAATGCCTGAACGTCTAGAATACCTGCCAGACGCTTGTGCAAAAAAATAGACAGAGTAAAAATCTGTCCCCTTTTAAGGAATTAGCCGACAACCCTTTTCTCAAAAACATCTTGGAGAAAAGATAATATCCTGGGAATCCAGACTTTACTCCATGAGTAACCCTTGGATTCATAACAATCAGATATTTACACCATATCTATGTTCAATTTTCCTAGAGACAGGCTTTCCTGTCTGTATTAAGGTATCAATGACTGACTCGGAGAAGCCATGCTTTGATAACATCAAGCGTTCAGTCTCCAGGCAGTCCATCTCAGATTGATTCTATTTAGATGGTTGAAAGGACCCTGAGGTAGAGGGACCTGTCTCTGAAGCAGAGACCGTGATGGAAAGGATGACATGTCCACCAGATCTGCATACCAGGTCCTGTGTGGCTACGCAGGCGCTGTCAAAAACACCAAAGCCCTCTCCTGCTTGGTCTTGACCTCCGGAGGAAATCCCACTCCCCCGGAAGAAAAGTCTGACGACTTAGAAAATCCACCTCCCAGTTCTCAACACCTGGGATATGGATAGCTGATAGACAAGAGTGAGTCTCTGTCCAGTGAATTATTGTAAGACTTCTAACATCGCTAGGGAACTTCTGTTCCCCCTTGATGGCTGATGTAAGCCACAGTCGTGTATATTGTCCGACTGAGTATGATGTACCTCAGAGTTGCTAACTGAGGCCAAGTCTGAAGAGCATGGAATATCACTCCCAGTTCCAGAATATTTATTAGAAGGAGGGTCTCCTCCTAAGTCCACTATCCCTGAGCCTTCAGGGAGTTCCAGACTGCATCCCAACCTAAAAGGCTGGCATCTATTGTAACAATTGTCCCATCTGACCTGCGGAAGGTCATACCCTTGGACAGATGGACCCGACATAGTCACCAGAGAAGAGAATCTCTGGTCTCTTGGTCCAGGTTTAACAGGGGGACAAATCTGTGTAATCCCCGTTCCTCTGACTGAGCATGCATAGTTGCAGCGGTCTGAAATGTAGACGTGCAAACGGTACTATGTCCCTTGCTGCTACCATTAAGCCGATTTCATTCATGTACTGAGCCACCGAAGGGCGCGGATGGGATGAAAAAAAAAAAACACGGCAGAAATTTAGAAACTTTGACAACCTGGACTCCGTCAGGTAAATTTTCATTTCTACAGAATCTATCAGAGTCCCTAGGAGGGAAACCCTTGAGATTGGGGATAGAGAACTCTTTCCTTGTTCACTTTCCACCCTTGTGATCTCAGAAATGCCAGTACTACGTCCGTATGAGACTGGGCAATTTGGATGTTTGACGCCTGTATCAGGATGTCGTCTAAATAAGGGGCCACTTCTATGCCCCGCGGTCTAAGGACCGCCAAAGCGACCCCAGAACCTCCATAAAGATTCTTGGGGCTGTAGATATCCCAAAGGAAAGAGCTACAAACTGGTAATGCCTGTCTAGAAAGGCAAACCTGAAAAACGATGGTGATCTTTATGCATCACAATGTGAGGATAAGCATCCTTCAAATCCATTGTAGTCCTCTATTGACTCTCCTGGATCATAGTTAAGATGGTACGAATAGTTTCCATCTTAAATGACGGAATTCTGAGGAATTTGTTTAAGATCTTTAGATCCAAAATAGGTCTGAAGGTTCCCTCTCCTTGGGAACCACAAACAGATTTGAGTAAAAACTCTGTCCCTGTTCCTCTCTTGGAACTGGATGGATCTCGTACACAATGTAAGAATGCCTCCTTCTTTATCTGGTTTGCAGATAATTGTGAAAGGCGAAATCTCCCCTTTTTTGGGGGGGGGAATCTTTGAAATCCAGAAGATATCTCTGGGATATAAATTCCAATGCCTAGGGATCCTGGGCATCTCTTGCCCACGCCTGGGCAAAGAATGAAAGTCTGCCCCCTATAGGATCCGTTACCGGATAGGTGTCCGTTCCTTCATGCTGCCTTAGAGGCAGCAGCAGGCTCCTTGGCCTGCTTATCTTTGTTCCAGGTCCGATTGTCTCCAGACCGCCTTGGACTGAGCAAAAATTCCCTCTTGTTTTGCCTTAGAGGAAGAGGATGCCACACCTGCCCTGAAGTTTTTAAAAGGTACGAAAATTAGACTTTTTTTTTTTTTTTTTTGCCCTTGATTTAGACCTATCCTGAGGAAGGGCATGACCTTTTCCTCCAGTGATATAAGCAATAATCTCCTTCAAACCAGGCCCGAATAGGGTCTGCCCCTTGAAGGGAAGTTAAGTAGCTTATTTATTAAAGTCACGACAGCTGACCATGATATAAGCCATAGCGCTCTGCGCGCCAGTATAGTAAAAAACAGAATTCTTAGCCGTTAGTCTAGTCAAATGAACAAGGCATCAGAAAACAAAGGAATTGGCTAGCATAAGCATGTCAAATATATTCATCCAATGGAGTCGCTTAACTGTAAAGCCTCATCAAGAGACTCAACCCAGAACGCCGCAGCAGCAGTGACAGAAGCAATGTATGCAAGGGGCTGCAGGATAAAACCCTGTTGAATAAACATTTTTTATCCATTGGATCTAAAAAGCACAACTGTCCTCGTCAGAGGTAGTGGTACGCTTAGCTAGAGTAGAAACTCTTCTCTCCACCTTAGGAACTGTCTGCCAGAAGTCCCGTGTGGTGGTAACTATTAGAAAACATTCTTCTAAAAAATAGGAGGGGAAGAGAACGGCACACCTGGTCTATCCCATTCCTTATTAAAAAAAAAATTAGTAAACCTCTTTAGGTATTGGAAAAACATCAGTACACACCGGCACTGCATATTATTTATCCAGTCTACACAATTTCTCTGGCCCTGCGATTGTACACATTCATTCAGAGCAGCCAAAGCCTCCCTGAGCAACAAGTGGAGGTTCTCAAGCATAAATTTTAAATGTAGAAATATCAGAATCAGGTTAAATCATCTTCCCTGAGTCAAAAAAAAATCACCCACAGACTAAGCATATTGTGAGGTAGTATCATACATGGTTCTTAAAGCGTCTGTATGCTCTGTATCTACCCCCAGAGCTAACTGCTTTCCTTTAATTTCAGGTAGTCTGACTAATACTGCTGCCAGAATATTATTCACCACCTTTGCCATGTCTTGTAAAATAAACGCTATGGGCGCCCTTGATGTACTTGGCGCCATTTGAGCGTGAGTCCCTGAAGCGGGAGTCGAAGGGTCTGACACGTGGGGAGAGTTAGTCGGCATAACTTTCCCCTCGACAGAATCCCCTGGTAAAGAAACGCTATGGGTGCCCTTGATGTACTTGGCGCCATTTGAGCGTGAGTCCCTAAAGCGGGAGTCAAAAGGTCTGACACGTGGGGAGAGTTAGTCGGCATAACTACCCCCACGACAGAATCCTCTGGTGATAATGTTTTTAAAGACAAAAAATGATCTTTATTGTTTAACATGAAATCAGTACATCTGGTACACATTCTAAGATGGGGTTCCACCATGGCTTTAAAACATAATGAACACAGAGCTTCCTCTATGTCAGACATGTTAGAACAGACTAATAATGAGACTAGTAAGCTTGGAAAACACTTTAAATCAAGTTAACAAGCAAATATATAAAACGTTACTGTGCCTTTAAGAGAAACAAATTTTGCCAAAATTTGAAATAACAGTGAAAAAAGGCAGTTAAACTAACAAAATGTTTACAGTGTATGTAACAAGTTAGCAGAGCATTGCACCCACTTGCAAATGGATGATTAACCCCTTAATACAAAAAACAGATTAGCAAAACGAAAAATATGTTTTAAACAGTCATAACAGCTCCTACTTTTGAAGCCCTTTTGAGCCCTTCAGAGATGTCCTATAGCATGCAGGGGACTGCTGAGGGAAGCTGAATGTCACTGTTTGTAATTTTAACTGCACCAACTGTAACTTTTATACTATAACAGTGGAAAGCCTCAGGAAACTGTTTCTATGCAAAATTTAAGCCAGCCATGTGGAAAAAACTTAGGCCCCAATAAGTTTTATCACCAAACATATGTTAAAAAACGATTAAACATGCCAGCAAACGTTTTAAAACACATTTTTACAAGAGTATGTATCTCTATTAATAAGCCTGATACCAGTCGCTATTGCTGCATTTAAGGCTTTACTTACATTACTTCGGTATCAGCAGTATTTTCTTAGTCAATTCCATTCCTAGAAAAATATTTTACTGCACATACCTTATCTGCAGGAAAACCTGCACGCCATTCCCCCTCTGAAGTACCTCACTCCTCAGAATGTGTGAGAACAGCAAATGGATCTTAGTTACGTCTGCTAAGATCATAGAAAAACGCAGGCAGATTCTTCTTCCAAATACTGCCTGAGATAAACAGCACACTCCGGTGCCATTTAAAAATAACAAACTTTTGATTGAAGAATAAACTAAGTAGAAAGCACCACAGACTCTCACAACCTCCTATCTATGTTGAGGCTTGCAAGAGAATGACTGAATATGGCAGTTAGGGGAGGAGCTATATAGCAGCTTTGCTGTGGGTGGACTCTTGCAGCTTCCTGTTGGGAAGGAGAATATATTCCATAAGTAATGGATGATCCGTGGACTGGATACACTTAACAAGAGAAATATAAACTGTGCTCTTTTGGGGAAGTGCTGAGAAAGTTACGGCTTTAAAAACGCTTAAGTGAAAAAAAGTGTAATAATAATTATAACAGACAGCGTTTCAAGATTTAGCATAATATCTGAGTTGCGCTGAAATTAAAATCACCTATTATAACACGAATTTACACATCTCAGTGTAACAATTTTCTGGCAACTCCAGAATAAATAATCCACATAGCGCTTTAACTAACACTACCGCAATAAGCAGAAAAACTGCAAATGATGTTCTATAAATAACAACTCTCAGGTATAACAACCAGAGAGGGTGCATAAAGAATTATTACTGGCTGACAGGACACATACTGGGATTACCAGGGTACCCAAACAACATATACTGGGATTACCAGGGTACCCAAATAATTATATAGAGAATGTATGTTATAAGATTGATTTAACTTACACGTTGTTGTGGGACCCATTTGTCTAAGTATAGCACAGCCAAAATAGTATTACTCTGGGGGTACAAAGATAAATATTTCAGGCCTTTGATATTACAGTCTTCCACCCAAGAGAATATATATAGTCTAATCACATGAAAGTGTTAGTGTCGATTTTAATTTGTGTGTTACCCTTATTTTAAGTGCAATTCATAATAAAAGTTATATTTTATTTTTACCCGGTCTGGATAAACTGCCTTAAAGTCTAGGCTAAGAGTGCTTATATGTGCATACTTTCAGGAGATATCCACATCTTTGTGAGAGTCTTCTTTGTCTTTTTGGATAACATTTTCTTTGTTTTCTAGGAAAAAGCTCAGGAGCTAGAGCAGTAGATGGCAGCACTATTTCCTGTCATGTAGTGATCAAGACACCTATCTAGGTATCTCTTCAACAATGAATATCATGGGAATAAAGTAATACTTGATAATAGAAATAAAATGGAAAGTTACATCCTTTTAATTTAGACAGTTCATGTGTTTGTGTGTGAGGCAGCAAGTCCAAGACTGCATTCACTCTGGATATGAGATGGAAATAATAAACCAGCTAGACTGATCTGTGGGATCACTTGCAACATCACTTCCCTACCTACAACTCCCCCTCCCTCTACCCCTCGCACCAAACTTCACAGAAGCACTAAGTCACTAGATCTGCATCAGCTCGCTAGCTCTCTCAAACCTCTCCTCTCATCCATCACCTCCTTTTCCTGCCGTGACCAATCTATCTGCCAGTATAATTCCACCCTTACATCGGTCATTGACACTCTGGTCCCTCCAACCTTAGCTCAGAAACCACACTCTCATCCTCAGCCCTGGCATACTCCTCTGACACGATACCTACGCAGATGCTCCCGTACTGCTGAGCAACATTGGAGGAAATCTCGGAGTTCAGCTGACTTTCTTCACTACAAGTTCATCCTGAACTTCTACTATTCTGCCCTTAATCTTTATAAGCAACAATATTTTTCTAATCTCATCTCTACTCTTTCCTCTAACCCTACACGTCTGTTCAACACGTTCAACACTCTTCTCCGCCCACCGCCACCTCCTAACACAACCTCTCTCTCAGCTCAAGATTTTGCAAGCCACTTCAACAACAAAATTGACTCCATAAGAAGTGAAATCAGCTCTCAACACACTTCCAATCTCCCACCCCCTCAAAAGCTCACAATCACCCAAAACCCAAATATCCAAAAATGCAGCTCTTTTGCCCCTGTTAATGAGGATGAAGTTTCTGCCCTTATACTGTCCTCCCACCTCACTACCTGTCCCCTCGACCCCATCCCCTCACAGCTACTCCCCTCCCTCTCTTCTACCCTCACCCCCATACTCACACACATTTTCAACCTCTCCCTCAGCACTGGTATATTTCCCTCATCTCTAAAACATGCACTGGTCACACCTATCCTCAAAAAACCTTCCCTTGATCCAACCTCCCCTTCCAATTACCGCCCTATTTCCCTACTCCCTCTTGCCTCAAAGCTCCTCGAAAAGCTAGTTTACGCACGTCTATCCCATTTCCTTACACTAAACTCTCTTCTTGACCCACTGCAATCTGGATTTCGTTCCCATCACTCTACAGAGACAGCAATTGTCAAGGTTACCAATGACCTACTTACAGCAAAATCCAAAGGCCACTTCTCTCTGCTTATCCTCCTTGACCTGTCTGCAGCCTTTGACACTGTTGACC
This sequence comes from Bombina bombina, assembly GCF_027579735.1. Lineage (NCBI taxonomy): Eukaryota > Metazoa > Chordata > Amphibia > Anura > Bombinatoridae > Bombina > Bombina bombina. Next base: position 592,556,834 of record NC_069502.1, read on the forward strand.
ACCCTCTTCTGCTCCAAACCCTCCAGTCCTTCGTGGTTCTCTCCCTATCTGACTAACCGTACATTTAGTGTAGCCTTCTCCGGAGCATCCTTTGCCCCGTTACCACTTTCTGTTGGGGTACCTCAAGGCTCTGTCCTTGGTCCCCTTCCCTTCTCAATCTACACGTCGCCACTAGGTTCCTTAATAAAGTCCCATGGGTTTCAATACCATTTGTATGCCGATGACACCCAAATCTACCTCTCTGCACCAGACCTACCTCCTTCCTTACTAACCTGTGTCACTAACTGTCTTTCTCACATCTCATCTTGGATGTCCTCTCACTACCTTAAGCTAAATCTCTCCAAAACTGAACTCCTTATTTTCCCCCCTTCTTCCAATGTCTCCACCCCCAAAATTTCTATAACTGTTGATAATTCCATCATTACCCCTACCCCGCTCGCCCGATATCTTGGGGTCACACTTGACTCAGATCTTTCCTTCACTCCTCACATCCAGTCCTTGGCTAAAGCCTGCCGCTTCCACCTTAAAAACATTGCTAAAATTAGACATTTCCTTACACAAGATACAACCAAGATTTTAATCCACTCTCTCATCCTTTCCCGCCTCGACTACTGCAATTCCGTCCTCTATGGTCTACCTAGCTGCCGCATAGTTCCTTTACAATCCATTATGAATGCCTCTGCCAGGCTCATCTTCCTTACTCGTCGCTCTTCATCTGCTGCACCTCTCTGCCAATCCCTTCACTGGCTTCCTCTTGCCTCTAGGATTAAACATAAAATCCTCACCCTGACATATAAAGCTCTCAACTGCACTGCTCCCCCCTACATCTCAGAACTTGTCTCTAGATACTCTCCCTCCCGTCCCCTTCGATCAGCTCAGGATCTCCTCCTCTCTAGTTACTTCCTCACATTCACGTTTACAGGACTTCTCCAGACTGGCCCCCATCTTGTGGAATTCCCTGCCTCGCTCCATAAGACTCTCCCCTAGTTTTAACAGCTTCAAGCACTCCCTAAAAACTCTACTATTCAGGGATGCATACAACCAACACTAACCTTTCCTAACGCCATTGCTTTCCCCTTGAACCCCTTAGATTGTAAGCCTATGGGCCCAGCTGTTTACAGATCGCTTCATAAGAGCCGACTACAACAGTGAAACTCTCGGCAGGGCCCTCTACCCACTTGACCCCTACAAAAGCTATCCTGTACACTGACTATGTTTACAGTGCTGCGGAATCTGTTGGCGCTCTACAAATACCTGATAATAATAATAATAATAATAATAATAATAATAATCTTAAAAATAATATAAAAATACTAAATCTAAACCCCAAATAGGTACTCACCGTTCCTAAAGTCCGGCAGAGAAGGTCTTCTTCCAGGCGGCTCCATCATCTTCTATCTTTATCCGGAGCTGGCTTCCCCGATGCACGGATACTCAGAGGCGGTCTTCAGTGGCGGCGGTCCAAAGCTGCACGGAGGCTCCTCTTCATGCAATCATCCGACGCACACTGAAATTGTTTAAATGCAAGGATTTGAACAGCCAATAGGATTTCAGTAGCTCTAATCCTATTGGCTGATTTCAAAATTTCAGTCAATAGAAATGCAAGGTACCCCAAATTGAATGCGGTACCTTGCATTAGATTTTCAGTGTACAACGGAGATCGGATGAAGAGGAGCCTCCACGCCGCTTTGGACTGCCGCTGAGGACCGGCACTCTGGATCTGCGCATCGGGGAAGACCACTCCGCACCTCTGCTCTGCGCCGCCTTTCGCTCCGGATGAAGATAGAAGATGATGGAGCCGCCTGGAAGAAGACCTTCCCCGCCGGACTTCAGGAACGGTGAGTACCTATATTTGGGGCTTAGTCTTAGGCTTTTTTTATGGGTGGCTTTTTTAAGATTAGGGTTTTGTTGGGCTGTAAAAGAGCTGAATACCCTTTTAGGGGCAATGCCCATACAGATGTCCCTTTAGAGGCAATGGATAGCTTAGGCTTTTTTTTATTTTGGGGGGTTGGTTGGGTGGGGGGTTTTACTGTTAGGGGGTGCTTTGTAATTTTTACATGTAAAAGAGCTGATTTCTTTAGGGCAATGCCCTACAAAAGGCCCTTTTAAGGGCTATTGATAGTTTATTGATTAGGGTTTTTTATTTGAGGGGATTTTTTATTCTTATAGGGGTATTACGTTTAGGTTTATTTTTTATTTTGCATAGTTTTGCATATTTTTTCTGTAATTCTAAATTTTTTGTAATATTAGCTTTGGGGTTTGTAGTTTTTTTTTAAACATAGACTGCCCTCTACGCAATCTTATCGCCTAGTACTGTATAATCCCCTTTTAGCCCATTTGTTTAACACTATCAGAAAAAAAAGGGTAGGGAACATGTCTAGGGGTTTCTTCTTTGATGGTTATGATTGAAAATGTAACATTCAATCAGTCCCAGAGATGTACTGTATGTGCTAAAGTAAAAGATAATCTTCACTGTGGGGGCCTGTAGCCTCTTGTTCTCCACAACAAATTATAGATTGGTTTGATCGGCACCATATCTGACTCTATTTGAACCCAACTTATACTATCAAAGGAGTTACAGACTGATTGTGCCCTGCAGGCTGCATAATGTGCAAATCCCAATTTTATGGTCACTGAATTCCATTCCAATTTCTTAAAGTTTTCTGTTTAAAATATTCAACATATTTTTAGGGTTCTATTTGTTTGAAATTTCTGATTAAAGATAAGTGTTGCTTTTTAAAAGAGCCGAGCTGCCCTTGTTAGACAAAGAAATAGTAATGTCTAGTTATCCTACATTCAATTATTTTGAGTTAACACTCATAAAACAATAAGAAACCATTCTTTAAAAGACCTGTACAAAAGCAAAATATACATCACCAATGCCAAAGGAAATTGTGGTGCCTTAATAATTTAATATTGATAATTAGGGATGCACCAAAATTACGTCCGCAGAAAGTTTTGGCCGAAAATGGCATTTTTGGTTATTTTGGTTTTGGGGTTTTTTGCCTTTTATTTTCGGTAAAATTATTGTGTAGCATATTTCAAATTTGATGCCAGCCTAGAGCTGCTGTTTGAGTTCATTACTTGACTTACTGTTTTGCATATAGTAATAGTTTTCTAGGACTATACTTTATTTTGATAATTGGTCAAAAAAAACAAAATGGTCAAATCTGATTCTGTTACACAGAACTAAATAAAGAATAATACTAGCGATGCACAAAAATTTGGGAAACCAAAGTTCTGAATACAGTATTCAAAGGGGGATACGTAACATGTTTATAGACACTTGATATTATCAGACACAGCCCTAAGCACTCACAGAGAATATGTATAAGCCTTATATACAGTGCTTATACATCAGCCTCTTGTGCGTAGACATTCTATTCGCTTGAGGCATATGTTTCATATCCTAAGCGAATAATGCTCCTCAACCAAAAAGATAGGGAAGTGGAAGAAACCTTCTGTCCTCTACGCTTCCCAGAATAGACCACAAACAATGCCGAAGTCTGTCTAAAATCCTTTGTAGCATGAAGATAGAATTTCGGAGCCCGAACCACATAAAAATTATGAATTAAACATTCCTTTGAAGAAGGAGGATTAGGACACAAGGAAGGAACCACAAACTCCTGATTGATGTTGCAAACTCGAAGAACTAAATTCAAACTCCAGGGAGGAGTAATTGGTCTAAATACAGGCTTAATTCTGGTTAGAGCCTGACAAAAAGACTGAACATCTGGCACATCTGCCAAACGTTTGTGTAGCAAAATTAACAAAGCAGAAATCTGTCCCTTTAAGGAACTTGCTGATAACCCTTACTCCAAACCTTCTTGGAGAAAAGACAGAATCCTGGGAATCCTAACTCTACTCCATGAGTAACCCTTGGATTCACACCAATAGAGATATTTACGCCATATCTTATGATAGATCTTTCTAGTGACAGGTTTACGAGCCTGTATCAAAGTATCAGTGACCGAATCAGAGAATCCCCGCTTAGATAAAATCAAGCGTTCAATCTCCAAGCAATCAGCTGCAGAGAATTTAGATTTGGATGTTGGAAAGGTCCTTGAATGAGAAGGTCCTGTCTCAAAGGAAGTTTCCATGGTGGCAGAGAGGACATGTCCACTAGATCTGCATACCAAGTCCTGCGTGGCCACGCAGGCACTATCAGTATTACTGAAGCTCTCTTCTGTTTGATCCGAGCAATCATGGGTGGAAGGAGAAGGAACGGTGGAAACACATAAGCTAGGCTGAACGACCAAGGCACTGCCAGGGCATCTATCAGTTCGGCCTGAGGATCCCTCGACCTGGAACCGAAACGTGGAAGTTTGGCATTCTGACAAGATGCCATCAGATCTAATTCGGGTCTGCCCTATTGTCGAATCAATGAGGCAAACACCTCCGGATGAAGTTCCCACTCCCCCGGATGAAAAGTCTGACAACTTCTCTACTCCTGGGATGTAGATTGCCGATAGATAGCAAGAGTGGACCTCCGCCCATCGGATTATCTTTGATACTTCTATCATCACTAAGGAACTCCTTGTTCCCCCCTGATGATTGATATACGCCACGGTCGTGATATTGTCCGACTGGAATCTGATGAATTTAGCCGAAGCCAACTGAGGCCACACCTGAAGTGCATTGAATATTGCTCTCAGTTCCAGAATATTGATTGGAAGTAGAGACTCCACCTGAGTTCAAACACCCTGAGCCTTCAGGGAATTCCAGACTGCACCCCAGCCCAAAAGACTGGCGTCCGTTGTCACTGTCACCCACAAGGGTCTGCGGAAACATGTCCCCTGGGACAGATGATCCGGCGACAACCACCAAAGCAGAGAGTCTCTGGTCTCTTGATCCAGATTTATCTGAGGAGATAAATTCGCATAGTCCCCATTCCACTGTCCGAGCATACACAGCTGCAGTGGTCTGAGATGAAAGCTAGCAAACAGAATGATGTCCATTGCTGCTACCATTAATCCAATAACCACCATACACTGAGTCACTGATGGCCGAGGAATGGACTGAAGTGCTCGGCAAGTATTTAGAATCTTAGCTTTTCTGACCGCCGTCAGAAATATTTTCATGTCTACCGAGTCTATTAGAGTTCCCAAGAAGGCAACCCTTGTCCGTGGTACTAGTGAACTCTTTTCTATGTTCACCTTCCAACCGTGAGTTCTCAGGAAAGACAACACTATGTCCGTGTGAGATTTTGTCAGATGATAAGTTGACACCTGAATCAGAATATCGTCCAGATAAGGCGCCACTGCTATGCCATCCGCGATCTGAGAACTGCTAGAAGAGACCCTAGAACCTTTGTGAAGATTCTGGGTGCTGTGGCCAACCCAAAGGGAAGAGCCACGAACTGATAATGTTTGTCCAGGAATGCAAACCTTAGGAACTAATGATGATCCTTGTGAATAGGGATATGAAGGTATGCATCCTTCAAGTCCACGGTAGTCATATATTGACCTTAATGGATCATTGGTAAAATTGTTCGTATAGTCTCCATCTTGACCGATGGGACTCTGAGAAATTTGTTTAGACACTTGAAATCTAAAATTGGTCTGAAAGTTCCCTCTTTTTTGGGAACCACGAAAAGATTTGAGTAAAACCCCTGTCTCTGTTCCAGTTTTGGAACGGGTCAAATTACTCCAATGGTATAGAGGTCTTTTACACAACTTAAGAACGCCTCTCTTTTTATCTGGTCTACATACAATCGTAAAAGATGAAATCTCCCTCTTGGGAGAAAATCCTTGAATTCCAGTTGATACCCGTGGGTCACAATCGGGGGCCGCCCCTTCATGCTATCTTAGTAGCATCTTTGTTTACCTTTATTCCAAGCCTGGTTGGGTCTCCAGACGAACTTGGATTGAGCAAAATTCCCTTCCTGCTTTGTGGAGGAAGAGGAAGCAGAGGATACTCCTTTAAAATTTTGAAAGGAACGAAAATTATTTTGTTTACCTCTCATCTTAACAGACCTTTCCTTGTGGTAGGGTGTGGCCTTTACCTCCAGAAATGTCAGAAATTATTTCCTTCAATTCAGGCCCGAATAGGGTCTTACCCTTGAAAGGAATAGCTAAAAGCTTAGATATTGATGACACATCAGTTGACCACAAATTGAGCCATAATGCTCTACGTTCTAAAATGGCAAAGCCTGCATTTTTCGCCACTAATTTAGTAATCTGAAAAGCGGCATCTGTAATAAAAGAATTAGCTAGCTTGAGAGCCTTAATTATATCCAAAATGTCCTCTAATGGGGTCTCAACCTTCAGAGACTCTTCTAGAGCATCAAACCAAAAAACTGCTGCTGTAGTTACTGGAACAATGCAGGCTGTAGGTTGTAAAAGAAAACCCTGATTAATAAATAATTTCTTTAGAAGACCCTCTAACTTCTTATCCATAGGGTCTTTGAAAGCACAACTGTCTTTGATAGGTATAGTTGTACGCTTAGCCATGGTAGATATAGCTCCCTCCACCTTAGGGACCAACTGCCAAGAGTCCCAAATGGTGTCTGATATGGGAAACTAATGTCTTAAAATTAGGAGGAGGAGAGAACGGTATACCTGGTCTATCCCATTCCTTTTTTTACAATTTCCGAAATTCTTTTAGGAACTGGAAAAACTTCAGTGTAAGTAGGCACCTCTAGATATTTGTCCATCTTACACAACTTCTATGGTGGTATCACAATAGGGTCACAATCATTCAGAGTCGCTAAAACCTCCCTAAGTAACAGGCGGAGGTGTTCCAGCTTAAATTTAAAGGACATGACGTCCAAATCTTTCTGAGGTAACATATTTCTTGAGTCTGAATGTTCTCCCTCAGACAGCAATTCCCTGACCCCCAACTCAGAGCACTGTGAGGGTACGTCGGAAATAGCCAATAAAGCATCAGAGGATTCAGTATTCACATTAATAAATGACCTACTGTGCTTACCCTGTAACATTGGTAATTTAAATAATACCTCTGTAAAGGTAGTTGACATAACTGCAGCCATCTCCTGCAGAGTAAAAGAATTAGACGCACTAGAGGTACTTGGCGTCGCTTGAGTGAGCGTTAAAGGTTGTGACACTTGGGGAGAATTGGATGGCATATCCTGATTCTCTTCAGACTGAGAATCATCCTTAGGCACATTTTCTTTACCTAAAATATGCTTTTTACATTGTGAGGCCCTTTCAGTACAAAAAGGGTACACAACGTAAGAGGGGGTTCCACAATGGCTTCTAAACACATAGAGCAATTAGTATCCTCAATGTCAGACATGTTAAACTGACTAGCAATAAACACAATAGTCGTTAAACACTTTATTAATTGATTTAAACAATTTTTGAAAAACGTGTACTGCGCCTTTAAGAAATAAAAAAGCGCACAATTTTTCCCAAACTGCCTAAAAACGTTAATTAAAGATTTAAAATTAACTACACATAATCAATAGTGCCAAAAATTATTGCACCCCAAGAGCAAGGGGATAAATTAACCTCAAAAAGATATTTATAGGCAAAAATATGCTTGATTTGAAAACATAACCCCCTACACCTCGCCACAGCTCTGCTGTGGCTCCTAACTGCTCCCAGGGTACTGCAAAATGACATGGCAATGATCCGGTTAACAGAGCACCAGTTTAGGCCCAACCAGAGCTAATGCCTGCTGCCTTCTCAGCCGAAGTAAAGTGCGCGTCTGAGCGTGCAAAAATAGGCCCCGCCCATCATGGACGACGATCGCATAAGACTGCACAACCGCATGGGAAGCGGTTTAGTAATAAAGCCATGTGGATTCTGTTTACCCCTAAGTACAACACAAAAATACAGCCATACTGATTATTTGACCTCACTAATAAAAACCGTTAAGCTGTCCCTTTATATTACTGCTTTTAAGCCCTTTATAAAATGCTTAGCCCAGTATTATGTCAATAAGATAAATAAACACAGGTTTTTCAGTAATACCCTTTGTTTACAGGTCTACTGCTTACCCCTTCCCTTGCAGGGAAAAAATGTCAGCCAGTTTTGAGATACCAAGTCTCCTCAGAAATAAGGACTGAACATACCGCAATGCTGCTTGTAGCATGAAACCGTTCTCCACACTGAAGATTTCTCTTGTACTACCTTCAGAAGCTCTGTGGGAACCAACATGGATCTTAGTTACATCTGCTAAGATCATCAACCTCAGGGCAGAAATCTTCTTCCATATCTCCCTGAGGAAAATAGTACTCACCGGTACCATTTAAAATAAAAAAAACTTCTTGATTGAAGAAACTAAAACTAACACCTCGCTTTACCTCTTCCTAGTACTAACACAGGCAAAGAGAATGACTAGGGGTGGAGGGAAGGGAGGAGCTATATATACAGTTCTACTGTGGTGCTCTTTGCCACTTCCTGTTAGCAGGAGGTTAATATCCCACAAGTAAGGATGAAATCTGTGGACTCGTCATATCTTTGTAAAAGAAATATATTAAGCCCCAGAAGCTTATAAAACAAATTTATCACCTTTTTCTTATAAATGATTTGTGTGCCTAAAACGAGTGCTATAACACTTACCGGAATGAAGATTCAACAATGCCGGTTCACAAAACTGAAAGGACGTATCGGTACTTTCATGGGGAAGGAGGAAAAACACTCTCCCCAGAAGGTAGAAACGGAGAGGGACTCCTAGCCCTGTCCACCTAGCTGGCTGGACAGAACTAGAAGGAGGAAGGACTGGTGTCCTACTAGCTTTTATGGTAAATGAGGGGAGTGGATAATTCTGTCCACGCCCCTCTGGAGAGGGGATCTCACTGGTAAGTATTATATATATATATATATACAGGGAGTGCAGAATTATTAGGCAAGTTGTATTTTTGAGGATTAATTTTATTATTGAACAACAACCATGTTCTCAATGAACCCAAAAAACTCATTAATATCAAAGCTGAATAGTTGTGGAAGTAGTTTTTAGTTTGTTTTTAGTTATAGCTATTTTAGGGGGATATCTGTGTGTGCAGGTGACTATTACTGTGCATAATTATTAGGCAACTTAACAAAAAACAAATATATACCCATTTCAATTATTTATTTTTACCAGTGAAACCAATATAACATCTCAACATTCACAAATATACATTTCTGACATTCAAAAACAAAACAAAAACAAATCAGTGACCAATATAGCCACCTTTCTTTGCAAGGACACTCAAAAGCCTGCCATCCATGGATTCTGTCAGTGTTTTGATCTGTTCACCATCAACATTGCGTGCAGCAGTAACCACAGCCTCCCAGACACTGTTCAGAGAGGTGTACTGTTTTCCCTCCTTGTAAATCTCACATTTGATGATGGACCACAGGTTCTCAATGGGGTTCAGATCAGGTGAACAAGGAGGCCATGTCATTAGATTTTCTTCTTTTATACCCTTTCTTGCCAGCCACGCTGTGGAGTACTTGGACGCATGTGATGGAGCATTGTCCTGCATGAAAATCATGTTTTTCTTGAAGGATGCAGACTTCTTCCTGTACCACTGCTTGAAGAAGGTGTCTTCAAGAAACTGGCAGTAGGACTGGGAGTTCAGCTTGACTCCATCCTCAACCCGAAAAGGCCCCACAAGCTCATCTTTGATGATACCAGCCCAAACCAGTACTCCACCTCCACCTTGCTGGCGTCTGAGTCGGACTGGAGCTCTCTGCCCTTTACCAATCCAGCCACGGGCCCATCCATCTGGCCCATCAAGACTCACTCTCATTTCATCAGTCCATAAAACCTTAGAAAAATCAGTCTTGAGATATTTCTTGGCCCAGTCTTGACGTTTCAGCTTGTGTGTCTTGTTCAGTGGTGGTCGTCTTTCAGCCTTTCTTACCTTGGCCATGTCTCTGAGTATTGCACAGCTTGTGCTTTTGGGCACTCCAGTGATGTTGCAGCTCTGAAATATGGCCAAACTGGTGGCAAGTGGCATCTTGGCAGCTGCACGCTTGACTTTTCTCAGTTCATGGGCAGTTATTTTGCGCCTTGGTTTTTCCACACGCTTCTTGCGACCCTGTTGACTATTTTGAATGAAACGCTTGATTGTTCGATGATCACGCTTCAGAAGCTTTGCAATTTTAAGAGTGCTGCATCCCTCTGCAAGATATCTCACTATTTTTTTACTTTTCTGAGCCTGTCAAGTCCTTCTTTTGACCCATTTTGCCAAAGGAAAGGAAGTTGCCTAATAATTATGCACACCTGATATAGGGTGTTGATGTCATTAGACCACACCCCTTCTCATTACAGAGATGCACATCACCTAATATGCTTAATTGGTAGTAGGCTTTCGAGCCTATACAGCTTGGAGTAAGACAACATGCATAAAGAGGATGATGTGGTCAAAATACTCATTTGCCTAATAATTCTGCACTCCCTGTATATATATACACATATAATTCAATAAATATAAATGGATATATACATATTTATTTTAAATTTGCTGCCTAACTTACCCACTGCGCTGGATTCTTTGCAGAGAGCTTTATAGCAGCACTTGGTTCCATTCTGAGTGTTCTTTTTCTCAAGGGGTAGCTTCCCACACTCAAAAAAATCTTTCCAAAACCCCCAATCCTGGCATACAGACAACCACCTAACCTAAAGCAGAAACTGGCACATAGGAAGCTACCCCTTGAGAAAAAGAACGCTCAGAATGGAACCAAATGCTGCTATAAAGCTCTCTGCAAACTGTGTCAACGCGTTTGTGAAAGCAGCACAGCAAATCACAATAATAAATCCTATAACGTTAAAGGGGCATATTCATGTTTATCTGCAAATGTGGTATACATGATACATTGCACTGCATGTGAAGTGGGATGCTATATTGGAGAAACAAGCCAAAAACTGCACCTTCGGATGAACTTACACAGACACTCAATCAAAAACCACTGTGAAACAAAATACTGCACCCCTGTTGGTCACTATTTCACCCAAACTGACCACTCCATCCAAAACCTAAAAATCAAAATTCTCAGAGGCAACTTCAAAAACACCATGGACAGAAAAACCTTTGAAATGAAAATGATAATGCACTTCAACTTGTTTAATTCTGGACTAAATGTGGACTCTGGATTCTTAACACATTTTCAAAAATGTTTGTAATGTACTTTCATTTAGTCAATCACATTGTATATTCCACATTCTTTATACAAAGGTACACAGGTAAGCCTATGTCCACACTTTTGTCTTTTTTAACTTTTGTATTCCCCCTGTATATACAATTTCACATCTTTATAGATATTGATTCAATGTTGATATATAACTTTATGTCAGTATATGCTCTATGTAAAGCTATACATTTCCCCTGTCTGTTCTCCTACACTGGACACTGTCTGCCTGTTACCTAAGCCCCCCTCATTTCTGTCTTCTTAGCTATTCTGTGTTTTAAGATATAATCTGTAAATTCCATTGAATTGGTCAGTATTGCTTCAGACTTGATAAAGGAAGGAACTCTTCCGAAAGCTTGTCAACTTATAAATGTATAGTTAGTCCAATAAAAAAAGTATCATTGCTCAATGCAATACTCTTATTATTTTGATATCTAAATCTCTGGACTAATACGGCTACTCCAATCAATCAATCTATATATATATATATACTTATACAATAGTATTTAGAAATTAATTTTACACATCAAGAGATTTAAAAATGAATGAATCTACAGACTTCCAGAAATTGTATGATGAAAACACAGCACATCTGCCTAGCAAATTTTAATCTACAAGAGCCATCTGGTGGCAATATGTATAAATGTATATAAAAAAAACCAAATGATAAAACATAAGCATCTGCTGCCATCTTGTGGTTATTTGTTTTTTAACACCTTTTGGAATCAATGCATCCTATGGAGTTTCACTAATGACAAAAACAAATATTATCATCACTACTTGAATTGCTAAATCAATACAACAAAAAAAGACAGGCTTGTTATCACTACACCTGAATAGTATAATAATAAATCATATTAACTATTATTTAAGTGATATTAAACCATGTCTCTGGTTTTTGTTTGTGGCTGTATTATAGCCATCCATGCAAAGAACAGAGAAGAAGAAAAAAAGAGAAAACTTTCCCTAACAATGGTGCAAGGAAAAGACCAGGTATGAGACATCCACACACAGTTGCATGCAAAAGTTTCAGCACCCCTGCCAAATAAAACATTTTTTTTTAAAACAAAAATACATCACAACTTTTACAGTAAACAAACTTATGATGGGATGTGCCATATTTGTACAATATACAGAGATATATAGTAGTACAGTGGCGCGACTGGAAAAGGTAAAGTAAACAACGAGCCTTTGCATATCCCGATTTGATGTTACAATTGTGTGTATAGGCACTTTATACCCTGAGAGATGTATTTTACTTGTTTTAAATTAAATGTAATACAATTTCACAGATTTCTTTATAAAGCTCCTATCCTAGAGTCAGAATCAACTCACTCATGCATGTGTAGTATTGCATTGGGATTTGGGTACTGCTTGTGCCTTAAACAATATAACACTATTTTGCTCTTTTATCTTCCGTTTGAGATGGAGCCATCAAGTTAACAAGACTTATATACACCAAGGAGAAGTTAATTTGTATCAGATGTGCTTTCCTTTACAATACAGGACTATGATTATATTTATTAAAGCGTATTCACTTTCTGTGTGGGTGTACAGTGTTAATTGTCTTGCTTTTTATTTTATTAAGTAACTCTTTATTCGATGACATGAAACTCAAATATGTTCTTTCATGATTCAGAGCATACAATTTTAAACAACTTTCTAATTTCCTTCTATTATCTAATTTGCTTCATTCTCTTGATATCCTTTGTTGAAGAAGAATTAATGCACTACTGGGAACTAGCTGAACACATTGGGTGAGCCAATAATATGAGAAGTATATGTGCAGCCATCAATCAGCAGCTCCTGAGCCTACCTAGATATATTTTCAATAAATTATACCAAGGGAACAAAACAAACTAGATAATAGAAGTACATTGAAAATATTCTTAAAAATCACAAAAACTATCTAAATCATTAAAGAAGAAAAAAAGGGCTTTGTGTCCCTTTATTTTTAGGTTTTCCTGTAGACACTGCATGTTTGAGATCAAAACAGAAATTTTCAATAATATTCAAGTCTGAAGACTACAAAAGCCAAAATGGTCCACAATAATGTGCAGACAAGTTAGAGGACAGCTCAATTGCCCAGAAGTCTGAATCCTGGCCAATAATTAGAAATGTCTGCACAGCACATATGCTTCAAGCTTAAAATGTGTTAAAGCAATACTGTCTGCAAACGTATCATCATGATTTAATTGTGCCTGTGTATATTTAACTGATGAACAGTGACTGGCAAAGTCCGCTAATGTCATTATAAATGATGGTTAATGCAGGTTATCACATAACTGCCTGTAGCATGTGTCTCCATCTCAAACACTATCTCTAGCATTAATAATTTGGTTATGCTGATCACTAGACCTTTGCATAGTATTCTATCTTATCTCAATGCATAGCAGTTGCTACAGAGATAGACAGATTGATTAATCTGATTCATATCCTACAGTTTCCTATGCACTCATGTTAAGTACTGGACAGGCTCTCTGAAGTTGGTCTACTGAGGATGTTGCTTTTGTAGATATCAGGGACAACATTGAGACATTAGGGCCCATTTATTAAGCAGCGGATGCTGCTTCAGAGCCCCATTGTTTCAGGGCTTAAAACTGAATTTAAGAAGCAGTGGTCGTAATACCGCTGCTCCTCAACTTCTCTACTACCTTTTAGGTGGCGGACTGAAATTATCTCGATACGATAGGGGCGATTGACGGCCCCTGCTAGCGGCTGATTGGACACCAATGAGCAGGGGTGGCATTGCACAAGCATTTAATCAGAAATGCTTGTGCAATGTTAAATGCCGACAGCGTATGCTGTTGGCATTTAACAAGGTTGAGCGGGCATGCTCGCCTCTTAATAAATCTACCCCTATAACTCTATAATATGAGTAACATACTGTTACGGTGTTTAGATGCATCCAATCTTCAATATTAGAACCAGTTTACTTACTTAACTAGGGCAATGCCCTTGATGCAATTAAAACTATTGTACCTTCTTCAACTAGGCAGCACCCAAACTCATTGGACCGGAGAACTGAATAAGTGGCCAAACCAAACTAGTTGAACTGTCTTCCAAACCCATTGCAAATAATTTGAAAATCATGAGATAACACATTTATGTGCTGCTTTTAAAATGTATTTCTGAAATAAAAACTCTTCATATACTTTGCATGGGGGCAATTTAACACCACTCAATCAGGAAAATAGATTAAAACACCTTTCACTTGTATGATTTGTACATAAACTAAATATAACCTGAATGTTAGTTTATGACTACTAAATTTCATTGAGGGTTAAACATGTTCATTTTAAATTACTTACTGATAAATATTATTGGTTAAATAAAAAATGTATGCAAACAGATATCCTATATAATAAAAGGCCAAGTGTGTTTGTCCAAAGCTGTCATGCGCAGTAGACAGCACAGCACGAGGACAAACACACCTGGCCTTTGAGAGTCCCTAAGTCTCTGCTCTGCAGTGGAGCAGAAGTGTGCGTGACCGAGCGTGCCCGGGGGCGTGACCGAGCGTGAAGGGGGCGTGGCCGAGCGCGAGGGCCGCAAGGGGGCACGGCCAAGCACGGATGGGCGGGGCCAGACGGCCGTGAAAGGCTGTGCAGTTTGAGAGCTCAAAACAGCTCAAAAGAGCGGAGAGAGGGGGTAGGGAAAAGATAAGAAAGGTGAGAGAGAGATCAAGAGGGGAGATAAAAAGAGCAAAAGAGAGGGGGAGAGACAGCAAAAGAGAGTGGAGGGAGAGCAAAAGAAAGGGGACAGAGAGATCAAAAGAAAGGGGGGGAAGAGAAAGAGAGGGGGAGAGAGAGAGGGGGGGGGAGATAGAGAGGGGGAGGAGATAGAGAGAGGGGAGGAGAGAGAGAGAGAGGGGGGGAGGAGGAGAGGGAGAGAGAGAGGGGAGAGAGAGAGGGGAGAGAGAGAGAGAGAGGGTGAGAGAGAGAGGGGGAGTGAGAGAGAGAGGGGAGGGGGAGAGAAAGAAGGGAGGGATAGAGAGAGGGGAGGGGGAGAGAGAGAGGGGAGGGGGAGAGAGAGATGGGAGGGAGAGAGAGATGGGAGGGAGAGAGAGAGGGGAGGGAGAGAGAGAGGGGAGGGAGAGAGAGAGGGGAGGGGGAGTGAGAGAGAGAGAGAGAGAGAGAGAGAGAGGGGAGGGGGAGTGAGAGAGAGGAGGGAGAGAGAGAGGAGAGAGAGAGAGGGGAGGGAGAGAGAGAGGGGAGGGAGAGGGGGAGGGAGAGAGAGGGGGAGGGAGAGAGAGAGGGGGAGAGAGAGAGGGGGGAGATAGAGAGGGGAGAGAGGGGAGAAAGAGAGAGAGGGGGAGAGAGAGGGGAGAGAGAGGGGGGAGAGAGAGAGAGGGGGAGAGAGAGAGAGGGGGGAGAGAGAGAGAGGGGGGAGAGAGAGAGGGGGGAGAGAGAGAGGGGGAGAGAGAGAGAGAGAGAGAGATAGAGGGGAGAGAGAGAGATAGAGGGGAGAGAGAGAAATAGAGGGGAGAGATAGAGGGGAGAGAGAAATAGAGGGGAGAGATAGAGGGGAGAGAGAGAGAGATAGAGGGGAGAGAGAGAGGGGAGAGAGAGAGAGGGGGGGGGGAGACAGGGGAGAGATAGAGCGCAAAAGAGAGGAGGGAGAGAGAGCGCAAAATAGAGGGGTGACAGAGCGCAAAAGAGAGGGGTGAGAGAGAGAGCACAAAAGAGAGGGGGAGAGAGAGCGCAAAAGAGAGGGGGAGAGAGTGCAAAAGAGGTAGGGAGAGAGAGAGCGCAAAAGAGGGGGGGAGAGAGAGCGCAAAAGAGAGGGGGAGAGAGAGAGTGCAAAAGAGGTAGGGAGAGAGAGAGCGCAGAGGGGGAGAGAGAGAGAGCGCAAAAGAGGGGGGGAGAGAGCGCAAAAGAGGGGGGAGAGAGAGAGCACAAAAGAGGGGGGATAGAGAGAGCGCAAAAGAGGGGGGGATAGAGAGCGCAAAATAGAGGGGGAGAGATAGCGCAAAAGAGAGGGGGGAGAGAGAGAGCGCAAAAGAGAGGGGGGAGAGAGAGCGCAAAAGAGAGGGGGAGAGAGAGCGCGCAAAAGAGAGGGGGAAAGAGAGAGCGCAAAAGAGAGGGGGAGAGAGAGAGCGCAAAAGAGAGGGGGGAGAGAGAGCTCAAAAGAGAGGGGGGGGAGAGAGATCTCAAAAGAAAGGGGGAGAGAAAGCGCAAAAGAGAGGGGGGAGAGAGAGCACAAAAGAGAGGGGGGGGAGAGAGATCTCAAAAGAAAGGGGGAGAGAAAGCGCAAAAGAGAGGGGGGAGAGAAGAGAAAAATAGAGGGGCAGGGAGAGCGAAAGGGGTGGGATCTCTGTACCCTGCAAAAAATGGCCCGTGTGAACGGGCTTTAGGAATAGTTACCAATATGGAATTATCTAAAACTAGGCGAAAAGCCTGCCCAGAGAGCAGTTTATGATTAAAAAATACAAACCTCCAAGCTAATGTTAAAAAAAATAAAAAATTGAAAATTACAGAAAAAAATAAACAAAGCTATCCAAAATAAAAAAATGAACCTAAACTAATACCCCATAAAAAAAAAATCCCCCTTCAAAATAAAAACACCCCCTAATCTATACTAAACTACCGATAGCCCTTAAAAGGCCCTTTTTGTAGGGCATTGCCCTAAGTTAAACAGCTCTTTTACTTAAAAAAAAAATTACCCCCTAACAGTAAAACCCCCCACCCAACCAACCCCCCCCACCAAATAAAAAAAAACTAAGTCTAAAAAAGATTAAACTACCCATTGCCCCTAAAGGGGCATTTGTATGGGCATTCAGCTCTTCTACTGCCCTTAAAAAGGCAATCCAACACTAATCTAAAAAAAAAAGCCACCCAAAAAAAAACAAAAAAAAACTAAGCCCCAAATAGGTACTTACCGTTCGTGAAGTCCGGCGGTGAAGGTCTTCTTCCAGGGGGCTCAATCATCTTCTATCTTCATTCAGAGCAAAGGCGGCACAGAGCGGTCTTCCCCGATGAGCAGGTCCGGAGTGGCGGCTCCTCTTCATCCGATCTCCGGCGTACACTAAAAATTGAGTGGAAGGTACCGCAATCAATTTGGGGTACCTTGCATTCCTACTGACTGAAATGTTTAAATCAGCCTATAGGATTAGAGCTACTGAAATCCTATTGGCTGTTCAAATAAGCCGATAAGATTTCAGTAGCTCTCATCCTTTTGGCTGATTTAAAAATTTCAGCCAATAGGAATGCAAGGCACCCCAATAAATATGGGGTACCTTGCATTCAATCTTCAGTGTGTGACGGACGATCACATGAAGAGGAACCTCCACGCCGCTGAGGACCGCCACTAAAGATCCGTGCATCAGGGAAGCCAGCTCCGCGCCTTTGCTCCGAAGATGATAGAGCCGCCTGGAAGAAGATCTTCTCTGCCGGACTTCAGGAACGGTGAGTACCTATTTGGGGGTTAGACTTAGGCTTTTTTATTTTTAAGATTAGGGATTTAATGGTCTTGTAAAAGAGCTGAATGCCCTTAAAAGTGCAGTAAAAAAGCTGAATGCCCTTTTAAGGGCAATGCCCATACAAATGTCCCTTTAGGGGCAATGGGAAGTTATTTTTTTTTTAGTTTTAGGTTTTTTATTTTGAGGGATTTGGTGGGTGGGGGGGTTTCTACTGTTAGGGGGACTTAGTATTTTTTTAAATGTAAAAGAGCTGTTTAACTTAGGACAATGTCCTACTGTCAGGGTGCCAGGAATCAGACTGAGACGAGAAATGCAAAAATAATCACACCTTTATTAATAGCAAAAAATAATAAAAAGTCCATAAGTTAAATAACAAGCCAGAAATCAAAACCAGAGCTGGTAGTCAGACGAGTCGAGTCAGGAGCCAAAGCGAGTAGTCAGACGAGCCGGAATCAGGAACAAGGAGAACAGCAGAGTCAGGAACAAGCCAGGGATCAGGAACCAGGAGGGACGTCAGACAGCCAGGTAATACACAGGAGCTTTCACAAACAGGTCTGAGACAACGCAAGGGCAAAGCATACTGAACAGAGGCCCTTTAAATAATAAGTGATGACATTACAATTCAGAGACTGCATCCTGTCTCACACAGATGATGTACACCAGTCTGGCCATAAAAGGAAGTGCAGGAAATGAGAAGCATCACACAGTATGCACCAGAGGTGAGTAAAATGGCTGCCAGCAGCACATGGTAAACAAAACAGGGAAAAAAAACCCTGACACCTACAAAAGGCCCTTTTAAGTTTAGATAAGGTTTATTTTTTATTGGGGGGGGGGGGGGTTTATTTTAATAGGGATAATGTTTAATTTTTTTATTTTTGTTAATTTTGTTTATTTTTTTTCTAAAATTTTTGAGTTTTTGTATTTTTTGTAATTTTAGATCAATTTTATTTTTAAATAAAAGGGACAGTCAAGTCCAAAAACATAATTTATGCTTACCTGATAAATTTATTTCTCTTGTAGTGTATCCAGTCCACGGATCATCCATTACTTATGGAACATATTCTCCTTCCCAACAGGAAGCTGCAAGAGTCCACCCACAGCAAAGCTGCTATATAGCTCCTCCCCTAACTGCCATATTCAGTCATTCGACCGAAAACATGCAGAGAAAGGAAAAACCATAGGGTGCAGTGGTGACTGTAGTTCAAATGAAAAAATTACCTGCCTTAAAGTGACAGGGCGGGCCGTGGACTGGATACACTACAAGAGAAATAAATTTATCAGGTAAGCATAAATTATGTTTTCTCTTGTTAAGTGTATCCAGTCCACGGATCATCCATTACTTATGGAATACCAATACCAAAGCTAAAGTACACGGATGATGGGAGGGACAAGGCAGGTACTTAAACGGAAGTTACCACTGCCTGTAAAAAACCCTTTCTCCCAAAAATAGCCTCCGAAGAAGCAAGGTATCAAATTTGTTAAATTTGAAAAGTATGAAGCGCAGACCAAGACTCCGTCTTGTAAATCTGTTCAACAGAAGCCACATTTAAAAAAGGCACAAGTGAAAACGACAGCTCTAGTAGAATGAGCTGTAATCCCTTCAGGAGGCTGCTGTCCAGCAGTCTCATAAGCTAAATGAATTATGCTTTTTAACCAAAAAGACAGAGAGGCTGCTGAAGTCTTTTGACCTCTCCTCTGTCCAGAATAGACAACAAACAAGGTGAACGTTTGATGAAAACTGTAGTAGCTTGTAAGTAAAACTTTAAAGCACAAACCGCGTCCAATATTGTGTAATAGACGTTCCTCCTTTGAGGAAGGATTAGGATACAAGCATGGAACAACTATCTCTTGAGTGATGTACTTGTTAGATACCACCTTAGGAAAAAACCCAGGTTGGTACGCAGGACTACCTTATCCGTACGAAGGACCAGATAAGGAGAATCACATTGTAACACAGATAACTTGGAGACTCTACGAGTCGAGGAATTAGCTACCCAAAAGGAACTTTCCAAGATAAAGATTGATATCTATGGAACAAAAAAGGTTCAAACGGAACTTCTTGAAGAACCTTAAGAATCAGGTTTAAGCTCCATGGCGGAGCAACAGTTTTAAACACAGGCTTGGATCTAACCAAAGCCTGACCAAATGCCTGAACGTCTAGAATACCTGCCAGACGCTTGTGCAAAAAAATAGACAGAGTAAAATCTGTCCCCTTTTAAGGAATTAGCTGACAACCCTTTTCTCAAAAACATCTTGGAGAAAAGATAATATCCTGGGAATCCAGACTTTACTCCATGAGTAACCCTTGGATTCATAACAATCAGATATTTACACCATATCTATGTTCAATTTTCCTAGAGACAGGCTTTCATGTCTGTATTAAGGTATCAATGACTGACTCGGAGAAGCCATGCTTTGATAACATCAAGCGTTCAGTCTCCAGGCAGTCCATCTCAGATTGATTCTATTTAGATGGTTGAAAGGACCCTGAGGTAGAGGGACCTGTCTCTGAAGCAGAGACCGTGATGGAATGGATGACATGTCCACCAGATCTGCATACCAGGTCCTGCGTGGCTACGCAGGCGCTGTCAAAAACACCAAAGCCCTCTCCTGCTTGGTCTTGACCTCCGGAGGAAATCCCACTCCCCCGGAAGAAAAGTCTGACGACTTAGAAAATCCACCTCCCAGTTCTCAACACCTGGGATATGGATAGCTGATAGACAAGAGTGAGTCTCTGTCCAGTAAATTATTGTAAGACTTCTAACATCGCTAGGGAACTTCTGTTCCCCCTTGATGGCTGATGTAAGCCACAGTCGTGTATATTGTCCGACTGAGTATGATGTACCTCAGAGTTGCTAACTGAGGCCAAGTCTGAAGAGCATGGAATATCACTCCCAGTTCCAGAATATTTATTAGAAGGAGGGTCTCCTCCTAAGGCCACTATCCCTGAGCCTTCAGGGAGTTCCAGACTGCATCCCAACCTAAAAGGCTGGCATCTATTGTAACAATTGTCCCATCTGACCTGCGGAAGGTCATACCCTTGGACAGATGGACCCGACATAGTCACCAGAGAAGAGAATCTCTGGTCTCTTGGTCCAGGTTTAACAGGGGGACAAATCTGTGTAATCCCCGTTCCTCTGACTGAGCATGCATAGTTGCAGCGGTCTAAAATGTAGACGTGCAAACGGTACTATGTCCCTTGCCGCTACCATTAAGCCGATTTCATTCATGTACTGAGCCACCGAAGGGCGCGGATGGGATGAAAAAAACACGGCAGAAATTTAGAAACTTTGACAACCTGGACTCCGTCAGGTAAATTTTCATTTCTACAGAATCTATCAGAGTCCCTAGGAGGGAAACCCTTGAGATTGGGGATAGAGAACTCTTTCCTTGTTCACTTTCCACCCATGTGATCTCAGAAATGCCAGTACTACGTCCGTATGAGACTGGGCAATTTGGATGTTTGACGCCTGTATCAGGATGTCGTCTAAATAAGGGGCCACTTCTATGCCCCGCGGTCTAAGGACCGCCAAAGCGACCCCAGAACCTCCATAAAGATTCTTGGGGCTGTAGATATCCCAAAGGAAAGAGCTACAAACTGGTAATGCCTGTCTAGAAAGGCAAACCTGAAAAACGATGGTGATCTTTATGCATCACAATGTGAGGATAAGCATCCTTCAAATCCATTGTAGTCCTCTATTGACTCTCCTGGATCATAGTTAAGATGGTACGAATAGTTTCCATCTTAAATGACGGAATTCTGAGGAATTTGTTTAAGATCTTTAGATCCAAAATAGGTCTGAAGGTTCCCTCTCCTTGGGAACCACAAACAGATTTGAGTAAAAACTCTGTCCCTGTTCCTCTCTTGGAACTGGATGGATCTCGTACACAATGTAAGAATGCCTCCTTCTTTATCTGGTTTGCAGATAATTGTGAAAGGCGAAATCTCCCCTTTTTTTGGGGGGGAATCTTTGAAATCCAGAAGATATCTCTGGGATATAAATTCCAATGCCTAGGGATCCTGGGCATCTCTTGCCCACGCCTGGGCAAAGAATGAAAGTCTGCCCCCTATAGGATCCGTTACCGGATAGGGGTCCGTTCCTTCATGCTGCCTTAGAGGCAGCAGCAGGCTCCTTGGCCTGCTTATCTTTGTTCCAGGTCCGATTGTCTCCAGACCGCCTTGGACTGAGCAAAAATTCCCTCTTGTTTTGCCTTAGAGGAAGAGGATGCCACACCTGCCCTGAAGTTTTTAAAAGGTACGAAAATTAGACTTTTTTTTTTTTTTTTTTGCCCTTGATTTAGACCTATCCTGAGGAAGGGCATGACCTTTTCCTCCAGTGATATAAGCAATAATCTCCTTCAAACCAGGCCCGAATAGGGTCTGCCCCTTGAAGGGAAGTTAAGTAGCTTATTTATTAAAGTCACGACAGCTGACCATGATATAAGCCATAGCGCTCTGCGCGCCAGTATAGTAAAAAACAGAATTCTTAGCCGTTAGTCTAGTCAAATGAACAAGGCATCAGAAAACAAAGGAATTGGCTAGCATAAGCTTGTCAAATATATTCATCCAATGGAGTCGCTTAACTGTAAAGCCTCATCAAGAGACTCAACCCAGAATGCCGCAGCAGCAGTGACAGAAGCAATGTATGCAAGGGGCTGCAGGATAAAACCCTGTTGAATAAACATTTTTTATCCATTGGATCTAAAAAGCACAACTGTCCTCGTCAGAGGTAGTGGTACGCTTAGCTAGAGTAGAAACTCTTCTCTCCACCTTAGGAACTGTCTGCCAGAAGTCCCGTGTGGTGGTAACTATTAGAAAACATTCTTCTAAAAAATAGGAGGGGAAGAGAACGGCACACCTGGTCTATCCCATTCCTTATTAAAATTTTTTTTTTTTTTTTTTAGTAAACCTCTTTAGGTATTGGAAAAACATCAGTACACACCGCCACTGCATATTATTTATCCAGTCTACACAATTTCTCTGGCCCTGCGATTGTACACATTCATTCAGAGAAGCCAAAGCCTCCCTGAGCAACAAGTGGAGGTTCTCAAGCATAAATTTTAAATGTAGAAATATCAGAATCAGGTTAAATCATCTTCCCTGAGTCAAAAAAAAAAAAAAAATCACCCACAGACTAAGCATATTGTGAGGTAGTATCATACATGGTTCTTAAAGCGTCTGTATGCTCTGTATCTACCCCCAGAGCTAACTGCTTTCCTTTAATTTCAGGTAGTCTGACTAATACTGCTGCCAGAATATTATTCACCACCTTTGCCATGTCTTGTAAAATAAACGCTATGGGCGCCCTTGATGTACTTGGCGCCATTTGAGCGTGAGTCCCTGAAGCGGGAGTCGAAGGGTCTGACACGTGGGGAGAGTTAGTCGGCATAACTTTCCCCTCGACAGAATCCCCTGGTAAAGAAACGCTATGGGTGCCCTTGATGTACTTGGCGCCATTTGAGCGTGAGTCCCTAAAGCGGGAGTCAAAAGGTCTGACACGTGGGGAGAGTTAGTCGGCATAACTACCCCCACGACAGAATCCTCTGGTGATAATGTTTTTAAAGACAAAAAATGATCTTTATTGTTTAACATGAAATCAGTACATCTGGTACACATTCTAAGATGGGGTTCCACCATGGCTTTAAAACATAATGAACACAGAGATTCCTCTATGTCAGACATGTTAGAACAGACTAATAATGAGACTAGTAAGCTTGGAAAACACTTTAAATCAAGTTAACAAGCAAATATATAAAACGTTACTGTGCCTTTAAGAGAAACAAATTTTGCCAAAATTTGAAATAACAGTGAAAAAAGGCAGTTAAACTAACAAAATTTTTACAGTGTATGTAACAAGTTAGCAGAGCATTGCACCCACTTGCAAATGGATGATTAACCCCTTAATACAAAAAACAGATTAACAAAACAAAAAATATGTTTTAAACAGTCATAACAGCTCCTACTTTTGAAGCCCTTTTGAGCCCTTCAGAGATGTCCTATAGCATGCAGGGGACTGCTGAGGGAAGCTGAATGTCACTGTTTGTAATTTCAACTGCACCAACTGTAACTTTTATACTATAACAGTGGAAAGCCTCAGGAAACTGTTTCTATGCAAAATTTAAGCCAGCCATGTGGAAAAAACTTAGGCCCCAATAAGTTTTATCACCAAACATATGTTAAAAAACGATTAAACATGCCAGCAAACGTTTTAAAACACATTTTTACAAGAGTATGTATCTCTATTAATAAGCCTGATACCAGTCGCTATCGCTGCATTTAAGGCTTTACTTACATTACTTCGGTCTCAGCAGTATTTTCTTAGTCAATTCCATTCCTAGAAAAATATTTTACTGCACATACCTTATCTGCAGGAAAACCTGCACGCCATTCCCCCTCTGAAGTACCTCACTCCTCAGAATGTGTGAGAACAGCAAATGGATCTTAGTTACGTCTGCTAAGATCATAGAAAAACGCAGGCAGATTCTTCTTTCAAATACTGCCTGAGATAAACAGCACACTCCGGTGCCATTTAAAAATAACAAACTTTTGATTGAAGAATAAACTAAGTAGAAAGCACCACAGACTCTCACAACCTCCTATCTATGTTGAGGCTTGCAAGAGAATGACTGAATATGGCAGTTAGGGGAGGAGCTATATAGCAGCTTTGCTGTGGGTGGACTCTTGCAGCTTCCTGTTGGGAAGGAGAATATATTCCATAAGTAATGGATGATCCGTGGACTGGATACACTTAACAAGAGAAAAAACCTTTAGTTTTTCAAATATGGCATGTAATTTTAAACAACTTTCCAATTTACTTTTATCAACAATTTTTCTTTGTTCTCTTGGTATTCTAGTTGAAAGCAAACCTAGGAAGGCACATATGATAATTTATAAGCCCTTGAAGACTGCCTCTATTTTATTTACTTTTCACAGCAGGGGAGAGCAAGCTCATGTAGGCCATATAGATAGCATTGTGATCACGCCCGTGGCTAGTGGCAGACACTGCACTAATTGGCTAAAATGCAAGTCAATAGATAACAACTAAAAGTCATGTGATTAGGGGCGGTCAGAAGATGCTTAGATAAAAGTTAGTCACAGAAATAAAAAGTGTATTAATATAACAGTGTTGGTTTTGCAAAACTGGGGAATGGGTAATAAAGGGATTATCTATCTTTTTAAACAACAAAAATTCTGGTGTTGACTGTCCCTTTAATGTTAGTTTTTTATTTTAATTGTAACTTAGTATTGGGGTTAATTTAGGTGGTGTTTTTTTAATATTTCGTGTGGGCGGTTACGTGTTTTTTTTATTTCTTGCGGGCGGTTGTGTGTGTTTTTTTGGGTTTTTTTTTTTAAGGCTTTGTTTGCCTATGCTGCAAGCAGGTGGATTCCGAAAAAGGCAGTTCTTAGGTGGATTCTTTCAGCACCCTGCCATTTTCGGAATCCACTTGGATGAAGCTTACACTGCATCCAGGTGGATTCTTTTGGCTGCGCATGCAGCCAACATTCTTTTGGCTGCCTTGCACATCCAAAATTCCTTTGAGAATGCGTGCGCAACTGGCGATGGCGACGGACGAGTTAACAATGTGATTATAGTGTAGATGTGTTACTTTTACAGTATATCCTTTACTTTCATGTAATTTTCTGACAATTCCTTTGAAAACCTAGTATGAAAGCCACCAATATTGATTTCTTATAGTTGTTCATTGTTTTACAAGGTTTTGCTGTTATATCATTCTCCTATTCAAACAGTTTTTCAAATCCAATCTGTGGCTTGGGACACACTAACCATTCTTCCACTACTACAAAGCAGAAATTAAACTACCTTCTTGGATAAGAAGAAAAAAAAAACTACAACCAGTACTAGAGCATTTAGATTCACAAGTATTTGCCTGATCAGAGTTACAAAAAGTTAAAACAATATACAGAATCTCACAAAAGTGAGTACACCCTTCACATTTTTTGTAAATATTTTATTATATCTTTTCAGGTGACAACACTGGAGAAATTACACTTTGCTACAATGTAAAGTAGTGAGTGTACAACCTGTATAACAGTGTAAATTTGCTGTCCCCTCAAAATAACTCACCACACAGCCAATAATGTCTAAACCGTTGGCAACAAAAGTAGACATTTTACCTCCCAGGTGTCATGTGAATCATTAGTGTTACAAGGTCTCAGGTGTGAATGGGGAGCAGGTGTGTTAAATTTGGTGTTATCGCTCTCACACTCTCTCATACTGGTCACTGGAAGTTCAACATGGCACCTCATGGATAAGAACTCTGAGGATCTGAAAAAAAGAATTGTTGCTCTACATAAAGATGGCCTAGGCTATAAGAAGATTGCCAAGACCCAGAAACTGAGCTGCAGCACGATGGGCAAGACCATACAGCGGTTTCACAGGACAGGTTCCACTCAGAACAGGCCTCACCATGGTCGACCAAAGGAGTTGAGTGCACATGCTCAGCGTCACATCTAGAGGTTGTCTTTGGGAAATAGACATACGAGTGCTTCCAGCATTGCTGCAGAGGTTGAAGGAGTGGAGGGCCAGCCAATATACCGCACACTGCATCAAATTGGTATGCATGGCTGTCGTCCCAGAAGGAAGCCTCTTCTAAAGATGATGCACAAGAAAGCCCGCAAACAGTTTGCTGAAGACAAGCAGACTAAGGACATGGATGACTGGAACCATGTCCTGTGGTCCAATGAGACCAAGATAAACTTATTTGGTTCAGATAGTGTCAAACGTCTGTGGTGGCAACCAAGTGAGGAGTACAAATACAAGTGTGTCTTGCCTACAGTAAAGCATGGTGGTGGGAGTGTCATGGTCTGGGCCTGCATGAGTGCTGCCGGCACTGGGGAGCTACAGTTTATTGAGGGAACCATGAATGCCAACATGTACTGTGACATACTGAAGCAGAGACTAGGCCGCAGGGCAGTATTCCAACATGATAACTACCCCAAACACACCTCCAAGACGACCACTGCCTTGCTAAAGAAGCTGTGCGTAAAGGTTATGGACTGGCCAAGCATGTCTCCAGACCTAAACCCTATTGAGCATCTGTGGGGCATCCTCAAATGGAAGGTGAAGGAGCTCAAGGTCTCTAACATCTACCAGCTCCATGATGTCGTCATGGAGTAGAGGAAGAGGACTACAGTGGCAACCTGTGAAGCTCTGATGAACTCCACGCCAAAGAGGGTTAAGGCAGTGCTGGAAAATAATGGTGGCCACACAAAATGTAAATTTATGCTTACCTGATAAATTGATTTCTTCTATGATACGACGAGTCCAAGGATTCATCCTTTACTTGTGGGATATTATCCTCCTGCTAACAGGAAGTGGCAAAGAGCACCACACCGAGCTGTCTATATAGCTTCTCCCTTGACTCCACCCCCCAGTCATTTGACCGAAGGTACAGGAAGAAAAAGGAGAAACTAATTATCAGTTAAGCATAAATTTACTTTTCTTCTATAAGATACGACGAGTCCACGGATTCATCCTTTACTTGTGGAATACAATAACAAAGCTACAGGACACAGATGAACGGGAGGGACAAGACAGATGCCTAAACAGAAGGCACCACTGCTTGAAGAACTTTTCTCCCAAAAATAGCCTCCGAAGAAGCAAAAGTATCAAATTTGTAAAATTTGGAAAAGGTATGAAGTGAAGACCAAGTCGAAGCCTTACAAATCTGTTCAACAGAAGCATCATTTTTAAAAGCCCATGTGGAAGCCACCGCTCTAGTAGAGTGAGCTGTAATTCTTTCAGGAGGCTGCTGTCCAGCAGTCTCGTATGCCAAACGGATGATGCTTTTCAGTCAAAAAGAGAGGTAGCCGTAGCTTTTTGACCTCTACTTTTTCCAGAATAGACAACAAACAGAGAAGATGTTTGACGGAAATCTTTGGTCGCTTGCAAGTAGCACGTCAAAGCACGAACCACGTCCAGGTTGTGCAACAGACGCTCCATCTTAGAGGAAGGATTAGGACACAGGGAAGGAACAACAATTTCCTGATTAATATTCTTATTAGTAACAACCTTAGGAAGGAATCCAGGTTTGGTACGCAAAACCACCTTATCAGAATGGAAAACAAGATAAGGCGAGTTGCATTGCAATGCAGATAGTTCAGAAACTCTTCGAGCCGAAGAGATAGCAACTAAAAACAGAACTTTCCAAGATAGAAGCTTAATATCTATGGAATGCATAGGTTCAAACGGAACCCCTTGAAGAACTTTAAGAACTAAATTCAAACTCCATGGCAGAGCAACAGGTTTAAACACAGGCTTGATTCTAACTAAAGCCTGACAGAAAGACTGAACGTCTGGAACCTCTGCCAGATGCTTGTGCAGTAAAATTGATAAAGCAGATATCTGTCCCTTTAGGGAACTAGCTGATAGCCCCTTCTCCAATTCTTCTTGGAGAAAGGACAAAATCCTAGGAATCCTGATCTTACTCCATGAGTAGCCTTTGGATTCGCACAAATAAAGATATTTACGCCATATCTTATGATAAATTTTACTAGTGACAGGCTTTCGAGTCTGAATCAAGGTATCTATGACCTGCTTGGATAAAATCAAGCGTTCAATCTCCAGGCAGTCAGCCGCAGAGAAACTAGATTTGGATGCTGGAACGGACCTTGAATGAGAAGTTCCTGTCTCAGTGGCAGATGACATGTTCACCAGGTCTGCATACCAAGTCCTGCGTGGCCACGCAGGTGCTATCAAAATCACTGGAGCTCTCTCCTGTTTGATTCTGGCAATCAGACGAGGAAGGAGAGGAAATGGTGGAAACACATAAGTCAGGTTAAACGACCAAGGTACTGCTACAGCATCTATCAGTACTGCTTGAGGATCCCTTGATCTGGACCCGTAACAAGGAAGTTTGGCATTCTGGTGAGATGCCATCAGATCCAATTCTGGTGTGCCCCATTGATGAATCAATTGTGCAAACACCTCCGGATGGAGTTCCCACTCCCCCGGATGAAATGTCTGACGACTTAGAGAATCCGCTTCCAAGTTCTCCACTCCTGGGATATAGATTGCTGATAGATGGCAAGAGTGAGTCTCTGCCCATCGAATTATTTTGGAAACCTCTATCATCGCTAGAGAACTCTTTGTCCCCACCTGATGATTGATATATGCTACAGTCGTGATATTGTCCGACTGGAATCTTATGAATCTGGCCGAAGCCAGCTGAGGCCACGCCTGAAGCGCATTGAATATCGCTCTCAGTTCTAGAATATTTATCGAGAGGAGAGCCTCCTCCTAAGTCCACACACCCTGTGCTTTCAGGGAATTCCAGACTGCACCCCAGCCTAATAGGCTGGCGTCCGTCTTCACTATGACCCATGCTGGAATGCGGAAACACATTCCCTGGGACAGATGATCCTGTGACAACCACCAAAGAAGAGAGTCTCTGGTCTCTTGATCCAGATTTATCTGAGGAGATAAATTTGCATAGTCCCCATTCCACTGTCTGAGCATGCATAGTTGCAGTGGTCTGAGATGCAAGCGAGCAAACGGAACTATGTCCATTGCCGCTACCATTAGTCCAATTACCTCCATACACTGATCCACTGACGGCCGAGGAATGGAATGAAGTGCTCGGCCGGAGGTTAAGATCTTTGATTTTCTGACCTCCGTCAGAAAAATCTTCATGTCTACCGAGTCTATCAGAGTTCCCAGAAATGGAACTCTTGTGAGAGGGACAAGTGAACTCTTCTTTATGTTCACCTTCCACCCGTGAGATCTTAGAAAAGCCAACACGATGTCCGTGTGAGATTTGGCTAGTTGGTAAGTTGACACCTGAATCAGGATATCGTCCAGATAGGGCGCCACTGCTATGCCCCGCGGCCTTAGAACCGCCAGAAGGGATCCTAGCACAAAGGCAAACCTGAGGAACTGGTGATGATCTTTGTGGATAGGGATTTGAAGATACACATCCTTTAAATGCACGGTGGTCATATATTGACCCTCCTGGATCGTTGGTAAAATAGTCCGAATGGTCTCCATCTTGAAGGATGGGACTCTGAGGAATTTGTTTAGGATCTTGAGATCTAAAATTGGTCTGAAGGTTCCCTCTTTTTTGGGAACCACAAACAGATTGGAGTAAAACCCCTGCCCCTGTTCTGCTTTTGGAACTGGGCAGATTACTCCCATGGTATATAGGTCTTCTACACAGCGTAAGAACGCCTCTCTTTTTGTCTGGTTTACAGACAATCGAGAAAGATGGAATCTCCCCCTTGGAGGAGAATCTTTGAACTATAGAAGATACCCCTGCGTCACGATTTCTAAAGCCCAGGAGTCCTGAACGTTTCTTGCCCAAGCCTGAGCAAAGAGAGAAAGTCTGCCGCCTAGATCCGGTCCCGAATCGGGGGCTGCCCCTTCATGCTGTCTTGGTGGCAGCAGCGGGCTTCTTGGCCTGTTTACCCTTATTCCAAGTCTGGTTAGGTCTCCAGACTGACTTGGATTGAGCAAAATTCCCCTCCTGCTTTGCAGCAGGGGAGGAGGTAGAGGGACCACCTTTGAAGTTTCGAAAGGAACAAAAATTATTTTGTTTAGTCCTCATCTTATTTGTCTAATCCTGAGGAAGGGCATGGCCTTTTCCTCCAGTGATGTCTAAAATTATCTCTTTCAGTTCAGGCCCGAATAGGGTCTTACCCTTGAAAGGAATGGCTAAAAGCTTAGATTTTGATGACACGTCAGCAGACCAGAACTTAAGCCATAATGCTCTACGCGCTAAAATGGCAAAACCTGAATTCTTTGCCGCTAATTTAACCAGTTGAAAAGCGGCATCTGTAATGAAAGAATTAGCTAGCTTGAGAGCCCTAATTCTATCCAGAATATCATCTAATGGGGTCTCAACCTTAAGAGCCTCCTCTAGAGCCTCAAACCAAAAAGCAGCTGCAGTAGTTACAGGAACAATGCACGCTATAGGTTGCAGAAGAAAACCCTGATGAATAAACATTTTCTTTAGAAGACCCTCTAATTTTTTATCCATAGGATCTTTGAAAGCACAGTGAAAAGTTCTCAAAGTCCAGCACCTGGGATCCAAGGTGTGCAAACACAGGGGCACTGCAAAATACCCCCAGTAAATGTAACAAGAGATAGTAGTCGCACCACCAAATTCAATGAATAGTTTTCTTTATTGAGCCAAGATCAAAAAATCAGCAACGTTTCGGACACAAGTCCTTAATCTTGCATAACAAACAGACACTGATTCACTTCTTATATACCCAAAATAAGTCACACCTGCACAGCTAATTGTAACTCCTGAAGAGTCAGGTATAACATTAACAGCCAAATGTTGCCACCATGTGGTCAACTACAAACATCACACTTATCTAAATAATTTTAATTTAACTATTACTTATCCAGCAATGAATTAATACATAGTCTAAAATATATCCATGTACAGTGCAGACTCTCAAGCAGTATATGATTTTGTGAATGAATTAAATGCAGCAACTAGTCACATCAGATTCAAGTTAGTCTTTAGTGAGGAGAGTGTTGTATTTCTGGACACAGTTGTGTCAAAGTGTAAATCAGGTCTAACTGTGGACCTTCATAGGAAAGACACAGATTGCAACACTCTCCTGCACTATAAAAGTGCACACCCCCCTTCACTGGTAAGATCTTTACCCAGGAGCCAGTTTTTACGTGTAAGGCGTATTGTGTCTGATGAAACAGTGGTTAAAGACAGGCTTAAAGAAATGGGGGATCGCTTCCTACAAAGAGGATATCCATGTGAATTAATTGAGACTGAATTTAGGAATGCATTAAGCACCCCTAGAGAGTTGTTATTGGAAAAGAAAAAACCTATGATGGATGATAATAAAAAAAGCCCTAGACTAGTTTTTGTAAGTCAATTTGCCCCTTGGAATCAACAGGTTATGAAGATTATTCGTAGGCATTGGCACATTTTGAGCACTTGTAATCCTAATATTCAGGAATTTAAGATTCCCCCTATGCCAGCTTTTAAACGAGGAAAAAACATAAAAGATGTTCTGGTACGGGCAGATATTGGTCCATCTAAGAGACCAGTTCAAACTTATTTTGGTAAGAAAAATCTGGGTAGTTTTCCCTGTTTAGGGTGCTCAAATTGCAACAGTATTATTAAAGGGCCAACATTTAGTCATCCAAGTACTGGCAAAAAATATTTCATTAAGGGACATTATACTTGCAATACTGATTTTGTGATATATTTGATTAAATGCCCATGTGGGCTGGGTTATGTGGGCGAGACCTCCCAGTGCGTCAAAGAACGCATAGTTCAACACAAAAGTAGTATTAGAACCAAGAAAAAGGATGCCCCAGTTGCCCATCATTTTTTGTCTGCAGGGCATAATCTAAGCCAATTAAGGTTCCAGATTTTGGAACAAGTGCAACATCCTAGAAGAGGGGGTGATAGAATTAAATTATTACAAAAACGTGAAGCGTATTGGATTTATGAATTAGGGACATTATCTCCAGGGGGCATGAATAAAGAATTAGATTGGTCAATTTTTCTGTAGAAATCTATATGAAAATCTTCATTAAATAAAATGTTTACATCTATCTTTGATAATATGTAGTATAAAGGAACAAGTTAAAATCATATACTGCTTGAGAGTCTGCACTGTACATGGATATATTTTAGACTATGTATTAATTCATTGCTGGATAAGTAATAGTTAAATTAAAATTATTTAGATAAGAGTGATGTTTGTAGTTGACCACATGGTGGCAACATTTGGCTGTTAATGTTATACCTGACTCTTCAGGTGTTACAATTAGCTGTGCAGGTGTGACTTATTTTGGGTATATAGGAAGTGAATCAGTGTCTGTTTGTTATGCAAGATTAAGGACTTGTGTCCGAAACATTGCTGATTTTTTGATCTTGGCTCAATAAAGAAAACTATTCATTGAATTTGGTGGTGCGACTACTATCTCTTGTTATCTTTGAAAGCACAACTGTCCTCAATAGGTATAGTTGTACGCTTAGCCAGGGTAGAAATAGCTCCCTCCACCTTAGGGATCGTCTGCCACGAATCCCGAATGGTGTCTGATATGGGAAACATTTTCTTAAAAGTAGGAGGGGGAGAGAACGGAATAGCTGGTCTATCCCACTCTTCAGTAACAATGTCCGAAATCCTCTTAGGGACCGGAAAAACATTAGTGTAAGCAGGAACCTCTAGATATCTATCCATTTTACGGAATTTCTCTAGGGTCACAATCATCCAGAGTCGCTAAAACCTCCCTGAGCAACAAGCGGAGGTGTTCTAGCTTAAATTTAAAAGCCGTCATATCTGTGGGGCATCCTCAAACAGAATGTGGGGGAGCGCAAGGTCTCTAACATCCACCAGCTCTGTGATGTCGTCAAGGAGGAATGGAAGAGGACTCCAGTTGCAACCTGTGAAGCTCTGGTGAACTCCATGCCCAAGAGGGTTCAAGGCAGTGCTGGAAAATAATGGTGGCCACACAAAATATTGACACTTTGGACATTTCCACTTAGGGGTGTACTCACTTTTGTTGCCAACGGATTAGAAATTAATGGCTGTGTGTGGAGTTATTTTGAGGGGACAGCAAATGTATGTTATACAGGCTGTACACTCACTACTTTACATTGTAACAAAAGTGTTATTTCTTAAGTGTTGTCAAATGAAAAGATATAATAAAATATTTACAAAAATGTGAGGGGTGTACTTACTTTTGAGAGATACTGTACATACACATACATAAAGAAACATGGATATGTATAGAGATATGTTTGACTGTGGAGGATAATGAAATATTTTACATTACAATCTTATGCACTTAAAAAAATATATCTCAGATGTATTTCCAATGCGATTTTCGCATAAAGATCTCGAGATATCTGGATATATATATATATATATATATATATATATATATATATATATACACACATATACATATCTCACAATAAATAGATATATCAGTCCAAATATCATCAAATATACAGATAAATATTTATTTAGAATAAATTGAACATATTCCATTCCGAAAACATTTTCACAAAATGAAATATTTGCATTTTCATGTACACTTCTCAAGGAGAATAGGTCATGGGCTTTGCGCAACATATTACATTTTT
This sequence comes from Bombina bombina, assembly GCF_027579735.1. Lineage (NCBI taxonomy): Eukaryota > Metazoa > Chordata > Amphibia > Anura > Bombinatoridae > Bombina > Bombina bombina. The sequence goes on from NC_069502.1 coordinate 592,590,428, forward strand.
TTTTTTGTTATTTTTTTTCTATTGGTCTTCTCCATTAACTTTTATGTTGAATACGTAAAGGCGCAGTCATTTTCACGGTTTGCATTACGCGGCTTAACTTGTGCGCTAAATAAGTTATTTCTCAACTTGTAATACCTGTGCAACCCCAAATGCGCAAAAAGCCATAACGACCTCAGGGTTTTCACAACTGATTTGCCATGTGACTTGTAATCTTGCTCTAAATGTGGTTTATAAGACTTTTGTTAAGTGACTATCGACTTTAAAAAGCTAATATCAGAAAACAAAGATAATACAATTTTAATAACATTTTTTTTTTAAAAATCTTTTAAAATTTGAATATGTTTAATTGTTACTTATTTAGATTGAATTGTCATTATCTTTATTAAGGATTGTACACTGCTGGGGCTCAATTTAAGACCACTGCTACTTCCTCTCTGCCACCTCAAGGCTTGTGGAGTTAAATCATCCCAATCAGATGACAATCACGCAAGAGCAGGGGGCGTGGCTGCACAAGCAAACACTTGTGTAATGTTAAATGTGGGCAGTTTATGCTGCCCATTCACTGCACTGTCCAGTGGACAAGGTCCCCAGAGGAAAACCTTGTTCATCCGAGCTTTAAAGGGACAGTCTAGTACAAAATAAACTTTCATGATTCAGATAGAGAATGTAATTTTAAACAATTTTCCAATTTACTTTTATCACCAAATTTGCTTTGTTGTCTTGGTATTCTTAGTTGAAAGCTAAACTTAGGAGTTTCATATGCTAATTTTAAAGCCCTTGAAGGCTAACTCTTCTCTCAGGGCTTTTTTTTTTTTACAGTTTTTCACCACCAGAGGGTCTTAGTTCATGTGTGTCATATAGATAACACTGTCCTCACGCACGTGAAATTCCAGTAAGCCAGCTCTGATTGGCTAAAAATGGATGTCTGTCAAAAGAACTGAAATAAGGGGGCAGTTTGCAGAGGCATAGATACAGGGTAATCACAGAGGTAAAAAGTGTATTTATAAAACTGTGTTGGTTATGCAAAAACTAGGGAATGGGTAATAAAGGGATTACCTATCTTTTTAAACAATAAAAATTCTGGTGTAGGCTGTCCCTTTAATAAATGGGGCCCTGGTCTGAATATATTTTTTTTTTTGGTTATGTTAGATAGAACTGATGGTGAGTTTATAGAACCAAGGGGGCAGTGATCTGAAAATAATACATACAATGGGAAACACTGCTCTAAAGAGACCAGAGTAATAATTCCCATAGTTTCTAGGTCTGATACAAATGCCAAGAAAGCCTTGGCCTTTAAAGGACCCATGGGATATGAGACAGGAGGAATCTTCCTTGAGGAGAAAGCAAAAAGTATGTGTGGAACCCCTGGGAAATTATGTTCAGTAAGGAAGGGTTGTGAACTGATTTCTCCCAGGCCTCATACAAAAGGTTTAATTTGCTCCTCACCAGAACTTTTTCTGGATTGGGGGGAGGCACACCTTAAAGGGACAATCAACACCAGATTTTTTGTTTAAAAAGGTAGATAATCCCTTTATTACTGATTCCCCAGTTTTGCATAATCAACACAGTTATAATAATACAGGGAGTGCAGAAATATTAGGCAAGTTTTATTTTTGAGGATTAATTTTATTATTGAACAACAACCATGTTCTCAATGAACCCAAAAAACTCAATATCAAAGCTGAATATTTTTGGAAGTAGCTTTTAGTTTGTTTTTAGTTTTAGCTATTTTAGGGGGATATCTGTGTGTGCAGGTGACTATTACTGTGCATAATTATTAGCCAACTTAACAAAAAACAAATATATACCCATTTCAATTATTTATTTTTACCAGTGAAACCAATATAATATCTCAACATTCACAAATATACATTTCTGACATTCAAAAACAAAACAAAAACAAATCAGTGACCAATATAGCCACCTTTCTTTGCAAGGACACTCAAAAGCCTGCCATCCATGGATTCTGTCAGTGTTTTGATCTGTTCACCATCAACATTGCGTGCAGCAGCAACCACAGCCTCCCAGACACTGTTCAGAGAGGTGTACTGTTTTCCCTCCTTGTAAATCTCACATTTGATGATGGACCACAGGTTCTCAATGGGGTTCAGATCAGGTGAACAAGGAGGCCATTATGTCATTATGATTTTCTTCTTTTATACCCTTTCTTGCCAGCCACGCTGTGGAGTACTTGGACGCGTGTGATGGAGCATTGTCCTGCATGAAAATCATGTTTTTCTTGAAGGATGCAGACTTCTTCCTGTACCACTGCTTGAAGAAGGTGTCTTCCAGAAACTGGCAGTAGGACTGGGAGTTGAGCTTGACTCCATCCTCAACCGGTAAAGGCCCCACAAGCTCATCTTTGATGATACCAGCCCAAACCAGTACTCCACCTCCACCTTGCTGGCGTCTGAGTTGGACTGGAGCTCTCTGCCCTTTACCAATCCAGCCACGGGCCCATCCATCTGGCCCATCAAGACTCACTCACATTTCATCAGTCCATAAAACCTTAGAAAAATCAGTCTTGAGATATTTCTTGGCCCAGTCTTGACGTTTCAGCTTGTGTGTCTTGTTCAGTGGTGGTCGTCTTTCAGCCTTTCTTACCTTGGCCATGTCTCTGAGTATTGCACACCTTGTGCTTTTGGGCACTCCAGTGATGTTGCAGCTCTGAAATATGGCCAAACTGGTGGCAAGTGGCATCTTGGCAGCTGCACGCTTGACTTTTCTCAGTTCATGGGCAGTTATTTTGCGCCTTGGGTTTTCCACACGCTTCTTGCGACCCTGTTGACTATTTTGAATGAAACACTTGATTGTTCGATGATCACGCTTCCGAAGCTTTGCAATTTTAAGAGTGCTGCATCCCTCTGCAAGATATCTCACTATTTTTGACTTTTCTGAGCCTGTCAAGTCCTTCTTTTGACCCATTGTGCCAAAGGAAAGGAAGTTGCCTAATAATTATGCACACCTGATATAGGGTGTTGATGTCATTAGACCACACCCCTTCTCATTACAGAGATGCACATCACCTAATATGCTTAATTGGTAGTAGGCTTTCGAGCCTATACAGCTTGGAGTAAGACAACATGTATAAAGAGGATGATGTGGTCAAAATACTAATTTGCCTAATAATTCTGCACTCCCTGTACACATTTTACCTCTGTAATTACCTTGTATCTAAGCATCTGCAAACTGCCCTCTTATTTCAGTTCTTTTGACAGACTTGCATTTTAGCCAACCAGTGCTCACTCCTAGAAGCTTCATGTGAGTGAGCTCAATGTTATCTATATGAAACACATGAAATAACGCCCTCTAGTTGTGAAAAACTGTCAAAATGCTTTCAGATTAGAGGAGGCTTTCAAGGCCTAAGAAATTAGCATAATAACCTTCTAGTTTTAGCTTTCAACTAAGGATACCAATATTACAAAGCAAAAATGGTGATAAAAGTAAATTGGAAAGTTGTTTAAAATCACGTCCTATTTAAATCATGAAAGTTTTTTTTACTTGACTGTGCCTTTAATGCAGATATGGAGGAGGGGGTAGACTTTTTGACCTGTTTTGACTTAGAATAAGAGGAACCAGGATTCCATGTGGACTTGGTGGTGTATGACTTTTGAGATGTCTTGGAATTACAAAAGGAGTGAAAACATCTAGCACACATAACCCTGTCCTAAGCTTTTTTTTTGTCCTGTGGCAAAAAAGCTACATTATCTCCAATAACTAATACAATAATAGCATCCAGTCTAATCCGAAAAAAATGTTTTCACTGGAAAGGAAGGAAAGAAGACTGCTTTAGATACTATATTAGCAGGCCATGATTCAAGCCATAAGCTCTTCTAGCCAAAACAGTAGTCTGCCTAGCTAGAGTGGAGATAAAATCATTCACTCTTGGAATAGTCGTCCATACCTCCAATTTATTCAGATAAAAATTATTCTTGAATTTGTCAGAGGAAACGAAAGGAATGCCTCATTTGCACCATACCTTAGTGATTAGGTCAGAAACCGAATCAGGTACAGGGAAGGTCGATTTTTGGGGGCCTTTTTAAGAGACAGCTGGGGTAACACTCAGATATCTATGATTAAGGCAAGCACACCAAATCACATAAGATAGGCAGTTCTTACCTCTGATTTTACTGTTTTTGGATTATCTTGATTTTTCATGAAAATATAAAGATGTGGACTTTTAACATTGCTGGCTTCTTTTGGATTTTATGTTTTTGGAGGAACTACCTTAAAGAACTTACCAATCCTTTTTAACAGACTGTTTGTAGATAGAGGATACTCAACCTTCAAGGCTATTTAAATTTAATGTAAGAGAGCCGCTATTTAAATTTAATGTAAGAGAGCCTGTATGTTCTCCATCCTGAAAATAAAGGACATTTTACTGCTGATTCATCAGCAGAAGGGTCCTGGGTTTCTGAATAATTATCCTCAGAAAAGGAGGATTCTGATTACATTGTATGCCAAAATTACACAGGGTACCTACACTGGTCACTCCTTAGGGATATCCATGATAAGACTACAACCTGTGAAGGTTCACTCCTTAGGGATATCCATTATAAGCCTACAACCTGTGAAGGTTTCTCTTCAGCCATTTGCATGCATTTGCATTTAACTGCTGGAGGTATGGCAGGCATCAGTTCTGAAACTGCAGAGTGGACATATTGCTTGAAATTATGGGGACAGGCCAGTAGAGCTGTCCTGGGGATTACACTAATGGATAGTAAATAATTGAGCACCCTGCAGTAAATGCAATGATGCATAAACCTGCCTAGCATTAAACATAGACTCAGCGCATAAGTTCCATAAATGAGCTGGAAGAAACACCAACAAATCCTTACATAGCAAACATTGTTGTAAAGGAGTTAAACGATCAGTAGATCACCCTTCTAAGGGGTAAGCATAATGTCCGGAGATGTGAGCTGCACCAGTTTCCACTATAATATAAAGAATATAGTAAAAATAGTCAAGTATCTAAAAGTAGATAGCATAAAAAAAAACAAAATTTATGCTTAACTGATAAATTTCTTTCTCTTGTGGTGTATCCAGTCCACGGGTTCATCCATTACTTGTGGGATATTCTCCTTCCCAACAGGAAGTTGCAAGAGGACACCCACAGCAGAGCTGTCTCTATAGCTCCTCCCCTAACTGCCACCCCCAGTCATTCGACCGAAGACAAGCAAGAAAAAGCAGAAACTATAGGGTGCAGTGGTGACTGTAGTTTAAAAATAAAAAACACCTGCCTTAAAGTGACAGGGCGGGCCGTGGACTGGATACACCACAAGAGAAAGAAATTTATCAGGTAAGCATAAATTTTGTTTTCTCTTGTAAGGTGTATACAGTCCACGGGTTCATCCATTACTTGTGGGATACCAATACCAAAGCTTTAGGACACGGATGAAGGGAAGGACAAGGCAGTAACTTAAATGGAAGGCACCACTGCCTGCAAGACCTTTCTCCCAAAAATAGCCTCAGAGGAAGCAAAAGTATCAAATTTGTAGAATTTAGAAAAAGTATGAAGCGAAGACCAAGTCGCCGTCTTACAAATCTGTTCAACAGAGGCCTCATTTTTAAAAGCCCATGTGGAAGCTACCGCTCTAGTGGAATGAGCTGTAATTCTTTCAGGAGGCTGCTGGCCAGCAGTCTCATAAGCTAAACGGATTATGCTTCTCAGCCAAAAAGAAAGAGAAGATGCCGAAGCCTTTTGGCCTCTCCTCTGTCCAGAGTAGACAACAAACAATGCAAATGTTTGACGAAAATCCTTAGTAGCTTGTAAATAAAACTTTAAAGCACGAACCACGTCAAGATTGTGTAATAGACGTTCCTTCTTTGAAGAAGGATTAGGACACAGTGAAGGAACAACAATCTCCTGATAGATATTCCTATTAGATACCACCTTAGGAAGAAACCTAGGTTTGGTACGCAAAACTACCTTATCTGCATGGAAGATCAGATAAGGGGAATCACACTGTAAGGCAGATAACTCTGAAACTCTAAGAGATAGCTACCAAAAAACAGAACTTTCCAAGATAAAAGCTTGATATCTATGGAATGCAGAGGTTCAAACGGAACCCCTTGAAGAACTTTAAGAACTAAATTTAAACTTCATGGTGGAGCAACAGGTTTAAACACAGGCTTGATTCTAACTAAAGCCTGACAAAACGCCTGAACGTCTGGAACATCTGCCAGACGCTTGTGTAGAAGAATAGACAGAGCAGAAATCTGTCCCTTTAAGGAACTAGCTGACAATCCCTTCTCCAATCCTTCTTGGAGAAAGGATAATATCCTAGGAATCCTGACTTTACTCCATGAGTAACCCTTGGATTCACACCAATGAAGATATTTACACCATATCTTATGATAGATTTTCCTGGTGACAGGCTTTCGAGCCTGAATTAAGGTATCAATGACCGACTCGGAGAAACCACGTTTTGACAAAATCAAGCGTTCAATCTCCAAGCAGTCAGCCGCAGAGAAATTAGATTTGGATGTTTGAATGGACCTTGGAGTAGAAGGTCCTGCCTCAGCAGCAGAGACCATGGTGGAAGGGATGACATGTCCACCAGATCTGCATACCAAGTCCTGCATGGCCATGCAGGTGCTATCAAAATCACAGAAGCTCTCTCCTGCTTGATCTTGGCAATCAGACGAGGGAGGAGAGGAAATGGTGGGAACACATAAGCCAGGCTGAAGGACCAGGGCGTTGCTAGAGCATCTATCAGCGCTGCCTGGGGATCCCTTGACCTGGACCCATAACAAGGAAGCTTGGCGTTCTGACGAGACGCCATCAGATCCAGTTCTGGTTTGCCCCATAGTTGAATCAGCTGGGCAAATACCTCCGGATGGAGCTCTCACTCCCCCGGATGAAAAGTCTGCCAACTTAGAAAATCCGCCTCCCAGTTCTCTACTCCTGGGATATGGATAGCTGAGAGATGGCAAGAGTGAACCTCTGCCCATAGAATTATCTTTGAAACCTCCAACATTGCCAGGGGGCTTCTTGTTCCCCCCTGATGGTTGATATAGGCTACAGTCGTGATATTGTCCGACTGAAATCTGATGAACCTGACCGCAGCTAGTTGAGGCCAAGCCTGAAGAGCATTGAATATCGCTCTCAGTTCCAGAATGTTTATTGAAAGGAGGGCTTCCTCCTGAGTCCATGAACCCTGAGCCTTCAGGGAGTTACAGACCACGCCCCAGCCCAGAAGGCTGGCATCTGTCGTCACTATAGTCCACTCTGGCCTGCGGAAACGCATTCCCCTGGACCCGAGATAACCACCAGAGAAGAGAATCCCTGGTCTCTTGATCCAGATTTAGCAGAGGGGACAAATCTCTGTAGTCCCCATTCCACTGATTGAGCATGCAAAGTTGCAGTGGTCTGAGATGTAGGCGGGCAAACAGAGCTATGTCCATTGCCGCTACCATTAGGCCGATTACTTCCATACACTGAGCCACTGATGGCCGAGAAGTGGAATGAAGAGCACAGCAGGAAGTTAGAAGCATTGATAATCTGACCTCTGTCAGAAAAAGTTTCATTTCTACTGAACCTATCAGTGTTCCTAGGAAGGAAACTCTTGTGAGAGGGGAGAGATAACTCTTTTCTTCATTCACCTTCCACCCGTGAGACCTCAGAAACGCCAGAACAATGTCCGTATGGGACTTGGCGATTTGAAAAGTTGACGCCTGTATCAGAATGTCGTCTAAATAGGGAGCCACTGCTATGCCCCGTGGTCTTAGAACCGCCAGTAGGGACCCTAGAACCTTTGTAAAGATTCTTGGTGCCATGGCTAACCTGAAGGGAAGAGCCACAAACTGGTAATGCCTGTATAAGAAGGCAAACCTGAGGAACTGATGATGATCTCTGTGAATCGGAATGTGGAGATAAGCATCCTTTAAGTCCACGGTAGTCATATATTGACCCTCCTGGATCATAGGGAGGATGGTTCGGATAGTCTCCATCTTGAAGGATGGGACCCTGAGAAATTTGTTTAGGATCTTGAGATCCAAGATTGGTCTGAAAGTTCCCTCTTTTTTGGGAACTATAAAGAGATTTGAATAGAAGCCCTGCCCCTGTTCCTCCCTTGGAACTGGGTGGATCACTCCCATAACCAGTAGGTCTTGAACACAACGTAAGAATGCCTCTCTCTTTATCTGGTTTACAGATAATTGTGAGAGATGAAATCTCCCCTTGGGAGATGAAGCTTTGAAGTCCAGAAGATATCCCTGGGAAACTATCTCTAATGCCCAGGGATCCTGGAGTCTCTTGCCCAAGCAAAAAGGGAAAGTCTGCCCCCTATTAGATCCAGTCCTGGATCGGGGGCTACTCTTTCATGCTGTCTTAGAGGCAGCCGCAGGTTTCTTGGCCTGCTTCCCCTTGTTCCAAGCCTGGTTAGGTCTCCAGACTGGTTTGGACTGGGCAAAATTTCCCTCTTGTTTTGCATTAAAGGAAATTGAAGCTGCGCCACTCTTGAAGTTTCGAAAGGAACGAAAATTATTCTGTTTGGTCCTTAACTTATTGGACCTATCTTGAGGAAGGGCGTGACCTTTTCCTCCAGTAATATCAGAAATAATCTCCTTCAGACCAGGCCCGAATAGGGTCTGTCCCTTGAAGGGGATGTTAAGAAGCTTAGACTTTGAAGCAACGTCTGATGACCAGGACTTAAGCCATAGCGCCCTACGTGCCAAAATGGCAAAACCTGAATTCTTAGCCGTTAGCTTGGCTAAATGAAAAATGGCGTCAGAAATAAAGGAGTTAGCTAACTTAAGAGCTTTAATCCTGTCTAGAATATCGTCTAGCGGGGTCTCCACCTGTAGAGCCTCCTCAAGAGACTCAAACCAAAAAGCCGCTGCAGCAGTAACTGGGGCAATGAATGCAAGAGGCTGGAGAATAAAACCTTGATGTATAAAAATTTTCTTAAGGAGACCCTCCAATTTTTTATCCATAGGATCTAGGAAAGCACAACTGTCCTCGACGTGGATAGTTGTATGCTTAGCTAGGGTAGAGACTGCTCCCTCCACCTTAGGAACCGTCTGCCACGAGTCCCGTATGGCGGCATCTATGGGAAACATCTTTTTGAAAGCAGGAGGGTGAGAGAACGGCACACCTGGTCTATCCCATTCCTTAGTAATAATTTCTGAAAACCTCTTAGGGACTGGAAAAACATCAGTGTAAGCAGGCACTGCAAAGTATTTGTCCATTTTACACAATTTCTCTGGAACCACAATGGGGTCACAGTCATCCAGAGTCGCTAAAACCTCCCTAAGCAATAAGCGGAGGGGTTGAAGCTTAAATTTAAACGCTGTAATTGCAGAATCAGACTGAAGTAACGCCTTCCCTGAGTCTGAAATGTCACCCACAGATAGAAGCTCACCTGCCTCGGCTTCTGAGCATTGTGAGGGTATATCGGACACAGGCATTAAAGCGTCAGAAAGCTCTGTATTAGTTCTAGCTCCAGAGCTGTCTCGCTTTCCTTGTAACCCTGGCAGTTTGGAGAATACCTCTGAGAGGGTAGCATTCATAACTGCCGCCATGTCCTGTAAGGTAAAAGAATTAGACACGCTAGATGTACTTGGTGTCACTTGAGCGGGAGTTATAGGTTCTAACACATGGGGAGAGCTAGATGGCATAATCTCCCTCTTTTCAGTCAGAGAATCCCCTGGAAATAAATCTTTAAGCGCCATAATATGGTCTTTATAGTTTATAGAAATATCAGTACATTTGGTACACATTCTAAGAGGGGGTTCCACCATGGCTTCCAAACATATTGAACAAGGAGTTTCCTCTATGTCAGACATGTTTAACAGACTAGTAATGAGATAAGCAAGCTTGGAAAACACTTTAATAAAGGTGAAACAGCAATTAAACAAAAACGTTACTGCACCTTTAAGAGAAAAAAACTAGCACTTAAACTGCAAAACAGTGTAAAAATACAGTAAAGTCTTTGACATTTTTACAGTGTGTGTAAGGGACTAAAGCAACATTGCACCCACTTGCAAATGGATGATTAACCCCTTAGGCCCCAAACCGGATTGAAAAACGTTTAAAAACGTTGTCAATTGAGCACCTTGTGACAGCTCTGCTGAGGCTCCTACCTGCCCTCAAAAACGATTTTGTGCAGAAATAACCCCTTTGAAATGGTCCTCAGATGCCAGAGGACTCCTCTAGGGAAGCTGGATGTCTCAGTCTGAATTAAAACCGCGCAGTTAGAGCACTAAAATAGGCCCCTCCTACCATGTACTGGATGCCAGAGGGGCCTTAGGAAAATACTCCTAGGAGTATATGACTAGCCATGTGGAAACTAGGCCCCAAATAAAGACTTCCTCCCTCAGAGAAAAAAACGTCCTATTTATGAAATCATGTAAACGTTTTGTCACTAAGTAATAGGATTATTAACATGAGTATTACCCTGTTTTGTAAGCATGATCCCAGTCGCTGTTAAATCACTGCATCAGGCTTACCTCAAATACACAAGGCTCTGTAAGCATTTTCTAGAACTTATTCATCTCTCTAGAAATAAAAATACTGCACATACCTCAAAGCAGGTAATTTGCAGACCGTTCCCCCAACTGAAGTTTTCCCATATTCTTCAGTTATGTGTGAGAACAGCAATGGACCTTAGTTACAAACCGCTAAGATCATCAAACCTCCAGGCAGAATTCTTCTTCTAATTTCTGCCTGAGAGTAAAACAGTACAACGCTGGTACCGTTTAAAAATAACAAACTCTTGATTGAAGGTAAAACTACACTAAGTCACCACATATCTCTTGATACTTCGTTTCTTGTCGAGAGTTGCAAGAGAATGACTGGGGGTGGCAGTTAGGGGAGGGGCTATATAGACAGCTCTGCTGTGGGTGTCCTCTTGCAACTTCCTGTTGGGAAGGAGAATATCCCACAAGTAATGGATGAACCCGTGGACTGGATACACCTTACAAGAGAAATAAAGGCACAAAAAGACTTACTCCCTAAGGGGAACACAGTATAATTGGTACAATGTAAATCTAAAGTGCCTAAAAGGGAATAAGAAAAAACTGGACACGGTTAATTTAAAAATGAAAAAATGTTTTTTAAAATTTTTAAAAAAAGTCTATGGGTTACAGTAATTGTGTACTTTCATTTTAAACACTAAGACATTTTAAATTAATTAAAGGGACACTGTACCCAATTTTTTTCTTTCATGATTCAGATAGAGCATGACATTTTAAGTAACTTTCTAATTTACTCCTATTATCAAATATTCTTCATTCTCTCTTTATTTGAAATGCAAGAAAGTTTAGATGCCGGCCCATTTTTGGTGATCAACCTGGGTTGTTCTTGCTGATTGGTGGATAAACTCATCCACCAATAAAAAAAAGTGCTGTCCAGAGTTCTGAATAAAAAAAAAAAAGCTTAGATGTCTTCTTTTTAAAATATAGATAGCAAGAGAACGGAGACAAATTGATAATAGGAATAAATTAGAAAGTGGCTTAAAATTGCATGCTGTATCTGAATCATGAAAGAAAAAAATTGGGTTCATTGTCCCTTTAAGTCCAGCAAATAATAAATTTATTTTGAGTGTCTAACTAACATTTCCCCCGATAGCTCCCTCCCTGCTTGAGAAGACGGCTACCACACTGCAGAACAGTTACATTTAAACTTGTAAATATTGTGAACACTTTTTTAGGTATATTTTAAAAGTGCCTAAAACTGTATGTAGTGTTAAATGGTTATGTGATTATGTCCCCAGGCTGATCATGCTACCAGGCTGCGGGATATGAAGGTGCAGTTATTTACCTGTCAGCAACTAAATCTTCTGTGCTCACCTTAGCTACATAAAACTGCTTCCAGGATACAGGCCCACCTGTGGCAATATACGATCCCTGATTGTAGGCTCTCTGAGCAGGAAATTGGTCTCAAGTTGGTTAGAGAACCCCTGTCAAATGACGTGAAGATCACCACTTTAAGATTAACCATCCCTACTTGCTGGAGACAAACAAATTGACTGATAGATCATGGGAAAGTGGGAGGGAATAAAAGTTCTGTTATGCTAGGTGGTCTTGCCTCCTCCTAGTGGATTGTAGTTTAATCCCACGTGTAATGACTTGTAGAGTTATTTTTTTATGAAATAAAACACAATTTTGGGGGGCTTTGCATGAGGCTTTATTGCACTATTGGTGGCCAGGGGGGTGGACCCTTCTACTAGTGAGCATACTGTATAGAGTAAGGTCAAGGGTGGAAAAATCCTGCTAACCATACTCTAAATCTACAGACACAGAATTAACACTAGAATAGAGTGGGATATAGAAGGTCTCCACATACTCTAAGTATTACTATATAACCACTATTACCTTAATATGAGAAACTGAGGGGAAATTAAATGCTTTTTTTTTTTCCCAACAAGAAATACTAATTATTCAGTATTCATGTGTTTTTATAGGTTAAACTCGAGGGAGTTTTGTCTTTTTTCAACTTAATCTACTATGTTACTATATAAAATAAGGATAGAAATTATAAACTCCAAAATAATCACCATGGAAAAAGCTGTTTTTAAACCCAGTCTCCCAGAAGAAACATAAGCAGACACTAGAGGAGGCTAGATTATGACAAATATATAAACATTCTGTCTTATTTCTCCAATTACATTTACATAGGTTATATCTTTATACACATTTCATGACTGAACCTTTTTTTTTTTGGCAGATTACATTTCTCTGAATTTAATACTAGACTAGAAGGTGTTTGTAACCGTCCCACATAACAATCGGTAAGTTCAATAGAGCAGACATCTTTGTTTGCAAGGAAGTATCTAGGTTGGTAAAGAGCCTTTGCTATTATGGTCAGATGTATTTATATTTTTTTTGTTTTCCCACTCTTTTGCCCATGACAAGAAGCAAAAAAACATATAAAGCCAGAAAGCCACAGAAAGCAAGAATTCTGTGTACTAATTATTAATATGCAACATATTGCTGTGAGAAAAGGTTTTCTTCAAATGGAAATAAAATACAACACCTTACCTCTGCATTCAGATTATCTGCCAGACTTTCCAAAAATTGACTTTCAATAGGATTTTGCTGTGTTAAAAGACTTAGATAATGGCTGAGTTTATCATGAGTTGTAATGATTGTGCCTTCTCCAAACTTGTCAAATTGTGGGCGTCCAGCTCGGCCGAAAATCTGCATTACATCTAATATCCCCAGGTCTACAAATGAACCTCTCTTTGCATCATATATTTGTGTTCCCTGTATACATAAATGAGAATAGAATGAATAGATTTTAAAAAACAAACATCTGTAAGTCTAGCATGTACTAAATAATGTATAATTAATGTACTAATAATGTATAATTAATTAATAATGTATTAAATAAAGTATTCATCTGATATTTACAATAAAATATACACATATATTTAAAATATAAATTAGCCTGGTTTACGGATAAAATCTTATTAGAAAGGATTAAAGGGATAGTAAGTCAAAAATTTATGATTATGCAATTTTAAACAGTCTAGTCTATTTCTATTAGAACATTTGCTTTGTTCTTGTTATTCTTTGTTAAAGAGTAAACCTAGGTAGACTCAGATGGTGACTGGTGGCTGCACATATATGCCTCTTTGCATTGTCTTATCTGATCAGCTAGCTCACATTAACGCATTGCTGCTTCTGAACAAAAGATACCAAGAGAACAAAGCACATCATAAAAGTGTAATTTTGACTTTAACCCCTTGGTGACCAGACTGTTTTTCAATTTTCTTACCGTTAAGGACCAGAGCTATTTTTTCATTTCTGCAGTGTTTTTGTTAGCTGTAATTTTCCTCTTACTCATTTACTGTACCCACACATATTATATACCGTTTTTCTCACCGTTAAATGGACTTTCTAAAGATAACATTATTTTTATCATATCATATAATTTACTATAAAAAAATATATAAAATATGATGAAGAAATTGAAAAAACCCCCACACTTTTTCTAATTTTGACCCCCAAAATCTGTTACACATCTACAACCACCAAAAAGCAGCCATGCTAAAAAGTTTCTAAATTTTGTCCTGAATTTGGAAATACCCAATGTTTACATGTTCTTTGCTTTTTTTTGCAAGTTATAGGGCAATAAGTACAAGTAGCACTTTTCATTTTCCAAAACTTTTTTTTCAAAATTAGCGATAGTTACATTGTAACACTGATATATGTTAGGAATCCCTGAATATCCCTTTGCATGTGTGTGTATATATATATATATATATATATATATATATATATATATATATATATATATATATATATATATATATATATATATATATTTATATTTAGTAGACAACCCAAAGTATTGATCTAGGCCCATTTTGGTATATTTTATGCCAGCATTTCACCGTCAAATGCGATCAAATAAAAAAAAAAATCGTTAACTTTTTAACAAATTTTAGGCTTTTCACTGAAATTATTTACAAACAGCTTGTGCAATTATGGCACAAATGGATGTAAATGCTTCTCTGGGATCCCCTTTTTTCAGAAATAGCAGACATACATGGCTTTTGCATCACTTTTTGGTAATTAGAAGGCCGCTAAATGCTGCTGCGCACCACACTTGTATTATGTCCAGCAGTGAAGGTGTATTATGCCCAGCAGTGAGGGGGGTTAATTAGGTAGTTTGTAAGGTCAATGTTAGCTTTAGTGCAGTGTAGTAAACAACCCAAAGTATTGATCTAGGCCCATTTTGGTATATTTCATGCCACCATGTGATCAAATAAAAAATAATCGTTAACTTTTTCCACTAACAATTATGCAATTGTGCAATAATGGCAGAAATGGTTGTAAATGCTTCTCTAGGATCTCCTTTGTTCAGAAATAGCATACATATATGGCTTTGGCATTGCTTTTTGGTAATTAGAAGGCCGCTAAATGCAGCTGCGCACCACACTTGTATTATGTCCAGCAGATAAGGGGTTAATTAGGTAGCGTGCAGGGTTAATTTTAGCTTTAGTGTAGATATCAGACTCACCTGACACATCCCACCCCCTGATCCCTCCCTGACCCCCCTCAAACAGCTCTCTTTCCTCTCCCACCTCACAATTGTCACCGCCATCTTAAGTACTGGCAGAAAGTCTGCCAGTACTAAAATAAAAGGCTTTTTTAATTTAATTTACTTTTGTTAAATATATTTATTATGCAGTGTTGGATCCCCCAACCTCCCTGAAACCCACAAAAAGCTCTCTAACCCTCCCTCCTCTACCTATTTGCCGACATCCTGGGTACTGGCAGCTGTCTGCTAGTACCCCGTTAAGTTTGGCTTCTTTTTGGAAATAAAAATACCACATTTTTCTGTAGTGTAGCTGCCCCCCTCAATACCCTACCCAGCTCCTCCTCCCAGATCCCTTTCCCAAAACATATTTTTTATTCCCCCTCCCTCTCCCTCATTCCCATACACAGTACAGCACTAATACCGCGCGTGCTCCCTCCACCACCCACCGCGCCCATGGCCCCCCCGCCTGCACTAAAGGAAACTGGATGGCGGAACTTCACCAGTGATGGGCCGCCCACTCGTCTCCCTGCTATGGCTCCCACCCACCAACGATCGGCACCATCACTGGCCGATGCTGAGAGGGCCGCATAGTGTCACTCTCTGCATCAGTGCCTAAAAAAAAAGGTATTGCAGGATGCTTCAATATCGAGGCATCACTGCAACACCCTGAAAGCGATCACCATCTCTTCCACCGATTGAAACCCCAGAGGACGTGTCAGGTATGTTCTTGGTCGTTAACAACCGTTTTTTGTAGGATGTGCCTGGCATGTCCTTGGTTGTTAAGGGGTTAAAGGGATATGAAACCCACATTTTTTTCTTTCATGATTCAGACATAGCATGCCCTTTTAAGCATCTTTTTAAATTTACTCCCATTATACATTTTTCTTCATTCTCTTAGTATCTTTATTTGAAAAAGCAGGGATGTAAGCTTAAAGGGACAGTTTACTCAAAAAAAATATCCCCTTTAATTTGTTCCCAATGATCCACTTTACCTGCTGGAATGTATTAAATTGTTTACAAGTATTTCCTTTACCCTTATATTGGAATTTGACATAGTTTATTTAGCCTGTGGTATCCCCACCCATCCTGAAAGTTTTTGGCCTCGAGGCCATGCTGTGTTAACACAGCCAGTAAAAGAAATTACACTCCCAGGGGGTCGTAGAAGAGATAAGGTAATAGAATGTTAATTTTCCATTGTTCTCTCCAAGTATTGGTAACTGGTTTATGGACAGATATAATATAAAGAAGCATGTATATGTATACAATGTGAGTAATGAGATCTGATTATAGCTACAAGCTCAACCCATTTTATTAGGTTATGGCTTCAAAACACAAAATCAGCAAATTCATATACACAAATAAGCCTTAAAAAAGCAAATTTCTTGCATTTTATACTCTGTAGCTGGTAAAAATAAGTAATTGGAAACACATTAAGGAAAACACAATTTTATAGTATACTGTCCCTTTAAGAGCTGGCCCATTTTTGGTTCAGGCCCTGGGTAGCGCTTGCTGATTAGTGGGTAAATGGTTAAAATTGCATGCTCTATCTAAATCATGAAATAAATAAATTGGGTTTCATATTTTTTTGATACTATAGCTATACAGTTGAGATAATAGAACTGCACAGAAACAACAACACTAAAGTCAACATTTATATTTCATAAACATGTAAATTTAAATTTACTTATGTTATCAAATTGTGCACAATCACATAATTTCTGAGCCACCATCCCCTACCGAGCATGTGCAAGAGTTCACAGAATATACAATTCTGTGATTGGCTGATAGCTGTCACATGATACAGAGGAGGAAAATGTAAAATGTCTCAGAAAAAAATAATTCTACTGCTCATTTGAAATTCAGAGTAAGCGTTTAACTATGCATGTGTACATCATGCAATGTCACTGTATATAATGGTCCTTTAAGATGGACTATTAACTACTAAAATTAATTGTTGGTGCTTAACCCTTTGGCTGCTAAGCCATTTCCCACCTGGGTGCTAATATTTTGAAAACATTTTTTTTTAACTTTTTTTTTTTTTACAGACCCCCAAGACAAAGGTTAAATGATTACCTTTCCAACAATGGGTCTTGGGGGTCTATAGCTGCTTAGATGCCTGAGATACAGGCTTCTAAGCAGCATGCCCCCTAATCCTATACTTAACATTGTTAAGTATAAATAAAGTTGCGCGGTGACGTCATCACGTAATTGCGCGTGACGTCACCGCGCATCACGTGAAGCCCCGGCGATGCCTGTCACTCTACAGGCACGATCGCCGGGGTAGGAGCAGTAAGGAGCCCCCAGATCTCCCTCAAGGTGGGAGAGTGCTCATGACGGCTCTGAGCCGTCATCAGCACCAGAGTGAGAAACTTTGTGACGGTTCAGAGCCGTCATTAGCACTCAAAGGGTTAAAAGAGATTTCACTCACAGAACAATATATCTAAGCTGTGACTTCTTGAAAAAGCCCCAAGTAAGGGGAGAAACGCGTTGAAGGTGTTTACCTATCTACCTATTCACTGCAAAACTGAAGAGCACTCTCAGTCGTATTGTGTATAGGAGAATAATTTTCCTAAGCTAAACAGATGCTGAAATACATCTATCGGCTGGCTTTCACTGAAAACGAAGAATTCGGATACATTCTAACAGCTACCGAAATCAGCTGGTAAGCCACTACGTCAGCTGCAACACGTGGACAGGAACGTCCATTGACGAATAGAGACAAGAGCTGGGTACGTCCGTTGCAACGTCAGCTACACTTTGAAGACTGCAGGAAGCGGCAAAGATGATACTGACGCAGTATCAGCGATACACCCTTCAGATTGGGAAAAGAACATCAGACTGCTGCAAACAGATATTTTACCCCATTGGGAGAGTCCACCAATCGGCCAAAACTTACTAAGGTACCGCTCTCATATGTGACAAAGATTGATCCAATACGCTTGTGAGCAAGATCAACCACATATGAGAGTTTAACTGTTACAACCTTTCAGTGTATACTCGATCAGCTGATCGGACCAAGACTTTGAAATATTAAGCAACACATCTTTACTTATGTTTCTTTTTTAATGCAACTCATTGTTGTTTTTATTGTAGTAACAACTCACTTTTGTTTTTATAAGCTTAGCTTATATTGCTATACTTTGTGTACCTAACTTATCAGCATTGATTTTACTGGACGTCCAGATTCATGTATTTTTATACTTTTATTATTTGATGGTTATGATAATATATAATAGGAACTGTGCACACAGTGCATATTGTTTATACAGAAAGGTACTCTGCTCATATTAATCAGAATATTAGATTATATATCTAGTGACATTTCAATCTGATTTTATTTATTATTCTTTAGCCTGCCTAGATACTAAATAGGGATTCACATTATAACACACATATCTCTCTTTTGTAATGTGCTTTGTACGAGCTCATCTCTAGAGTTAGGTAATTCTGTTTTATAATTTATCCCTGAAAATAACACTTTTGACTATACTTACTTATTGTATATTTATTGGTGGTTTTAATATTACTACTTCTTTTATTTATATTTTTCTATTGATATTATTAAATTTGTTTCCACAAAATTCTGAGAATAGTCTCCCTTTATTCTTCCTATATCACACACCCTAGCTTTCAGTGCTAGTACTACTCCCATTCTTTTGCTAACCTATCTGGGGTCTATTAGAGAGGGGCCCTATCTGTACTTGGCTTGGGGTTAGAGATTAGCGCCAATTCTACCTACTCATCAAACTTGTGTTGTTGTTACAGCTGTCTCATGTTGGTAACATTTGTGAGGTGAAGTTAGCACAATTACAAGCAAAGCATTGTAACCAAGGGGTTCATGCAACAGTTATAGCGAGGTGTGTGTAATTATTTAGAAAGAAAAAACATAAATTATGACTTACCAGATAATTTCATTTCCTTCGATACAGGGAGAGTCCACAGCTGCATTAGAATACAGAACCTGGCCACCAGGAGGAGGCAAAGACACCCCAGCCAAAAGCTTAAATAACTCCCCCACTTCCCTCATCCCCCAGTCAATCTGCCAAGGGGACAAGGAACAGTAGGAGAAATATCAGGGTAAAAAGGTGCCAGAAGAAAATAAAATAAATTTAGGGCCGCCCATCGGAGAACACGGGCGGGAGCTGTGGACTTTCCCTGTATCGAAGGAAAGAAAATTATCTGGTAAGTCCTAATTTATGTTTTCCTTCTAAATACAGGGATAGTCCACAGCTGCATTCATTACTTGTGGAAAACTAATATCCAAGCTACAGGGGACACTGAATGCTAACGGGAGGGCAAAAAGGAAGGCAGCCCAAGTCTGAGGGCACCACAGCCTGCAACCAACCCATTCTCCCAAAGATTCTGCAACAGGAGATAGCCGCCCAACAATCAGAACCATAAAGATCTCATGCCCCGAAAACCAAAAAGACGTCACTGATCTTGAACTGAACCATAACCTCTGAAGAGGCTAGAAACCCAATAACTCCCAGGTCAAGTGAAAAAAAAAAACACTCCTTCATTAACAATAAAGAAGGCAACCAAGCCTCCGAGTCCCAAGACCACCAAGGCAAGATTCCCTAAGGGAAAAACCCTTTTCCATTTAGAAAAGAGAATAACATTTAAAATAACAATCCTAGGGAGAAAACCCTAACAAACTTGTAAACAACCTTAATAAAAGGAAACTCCCCTAAGGAGTGCGTCTTGTAAGATCACACCAAAGGGGCAATGGCATGTAGAAAAACATCTACAGACAGAATAAATCGCTGAAAAAGGAATTCAAAGAACCTTCCTGCATGGTTAGAAAAATTAATCCGGTGCCACCCCAAAAAAGAGACTAAGCTTCAAGAAGAAGCAAGAAAGGTACCAGCCTGACTGTAGTCATAATAACAAAACGCCTGATAGTGCAATGATCCTCTGAACAGAAGAGCAATCAGGGAAACGAAAATTGCTTGCAAGCCCACAATCAACGATCAAGGACTGCCGCCGGATTCCCACACCTACCGCATACTATGCGACAAAGGTAATCATCAGGATAAGAGAGCTATCTGTCCCAAAAATGACTGTTCTAGCCAGCGCTCGCTAGGAAGGCCCTTCCCCTGCTCATCCTGGGGAAAATAAAGACAGGCTCCCAAAGTCCATAGAGAGCCAGAACACACCAGCTCCTCCCTACAAGGGTGATCCTCAGCATCTATGATAGATGACAAGGGACCAATTATGCGCCACTAAAAGAACATAGCACTTATAAAAACACTCTCCCTCTGCTAGGCCCAAACAATTTCTCACATCGGCTCATAGAAATAGGAGTCTATGATGCCCAGTAACAATACCCACAGAGGCGAGACCCTTAAACCGCAATACTAACTTGCAGACATAAAAAGAACAATTAGTCTCACATGTCGCTTGCTTTGCTCGGATCAGAACAATTCCAACAACGAGTAATATGGTCCAACAGTACAGACTGAAGGCCCTAGAATAACCTTCCACTTAGGGACGGTAGCAGACTGCAGACGCACCGTCTGGCAGAAAAAACACAGAAGTTGACCTGGGTTCCAAGTCACAATCTTCTGATTCAGAAGCGGTGGATCTAACCACTGCACTGCATCTCCCTGAGAGCGTAAGAGGAAACCAGGGATAGGTAAGGACTCCTGATCAGCTTCTCCAATAAGATATCGCTCCTCGGAAAGAAAAGATAGCCGGGAACATCCATTCCAGAAAAGCCTGCACATTAGAGGACTGTTGACAAAGAGCGGTAGTGGGCCTCCGTTCACCGTCAAACACAAGCTGCTCCCGACTATGCAGTTCGAACTCTCCCCTTCCAAACTAAGGGAGCTACCCACCGAAAAGTCCCAACTGGTACAAACCCAGAAGACCAAAGCCTTAAGGCCGAAGCTCAGCTGAGGAACCATAGGATAAACAGGAAGGAAAACTCATGATCCACTGACTCCCATAGGACGCTCGCTCCCCACAGGCAGCAAAGCGACAAAGACAAAACCGTCCCTGAATAGGTAATTCAGACAGAAAAGACCTGAAACGGAACGTCAGGGATCAAATCCCCCACCGATAGTACCTATAAGTCTGCTAAAACAGATATAGAAGGGGAACAACATCATGCAGAAGACTCAGCTTCGGTAGACCATATCACCCCCCCGGACCAACGAAGACCAGAAGGGGGACTAGAGGGTATATCGCAAGATCTCAGAAAAAAAAACTTCCTGACCGAAGACATAAACACCCTGGCAATTTGACCAGAAACTCAAGTCTAGAATCAACTCTGAGGGTCAAAAAGACTAGTAACAGTCGATGGAAAGAAACCAGATGCTAAGATCCAAAAGCTACTGCAAAATCTGGAACAGGATGCTGCCACCTAAACCCCCAGATCCCCAAAGGAAAACCAAGGATTAGAACAAGGTGCACTGTAAGAAAACGGTTCCTAAGAACCCGATTCCCTCAAAAGGATGAAATAGAAAGACATCCTTCTACCTGAACAAAAGAAAAGAGATCTTACAGTCTCAGACAATAAGAGCCCTGTAAGCTCTGCTTAACAGTCAGAGAAACCAAGTAGGCCAGAAATCCTGCCTCCTTATTGGACCATACCCCAACAGTGGAAATAAATTATTCCCACAGGGCGATAGATACCGGGACCATGACTCCAAAAGTTACCCAAAACTTCCCAAAGACAAATTCAAGAGAAGAGAAAACAGCCCCGAAAGAAAAAGTCTAGCTCTGTCTCTAGGGATCTTTGATTCATTAGATCCTCGCAATTATCGGGGGACCATAACCCCGAACAGAGATCTAAATGCTTCCACCGGAAGTCTACAACAAACTCGACCAATTTAGTCAATAGCCTCATCACAATATACACAGGTATAAAATTCTGTTTCGGAGGGATACGCCTCTAACATATCAGAATCCTCCATAACTCGTCTAAGTTATTATCAAAAGAGAAAAACAACTGGCACCTTATAACCCCAATGGCTGGGGCACTCACCACCTCCTATGACCCAGGCAGGTATAGAAGACGCTCCTCTCCGCAGACACTCAGTCAGGAATCGGAAGCAGGAATAAACTGGACCACTCCCGGTTACATGGTGCTAATGCAGGACCGACCCTGCTAAGAAAAAGGCTTGTCAGCTTAAAATAATATTAATAAAAAGCTGCACAGCTATAAAAAAGAAAGTAACCTGTACATTCCATATAAGCCAAAGAGCCCACACGTTCTTACACATAAGCAGTCAAAATCCCCACTGTTCAATAATCCCCCTCAGGAGATATTAACCCTTTATGCCATAAAGATAAAGGAGTCCCACTGAGACCCTGTTTTTTATCGTTAACATGTGTATAAAATATAACGATCTTACCGGAATCTATGCCGTGGAACAGCGACACAGTACTTCAAGTTTGACAAATTGTAGCAGAGCCTCTGACATGGACTTGAGCGAAGGCAAGCAGGCATTGAAACTCGTCAATGCGGATTGCTTAAGGAGCTGTTAATATGAGTCTGGATGGCTTCACAGAAAGACTCTCCCTGCATCTACAGACTCTAACTTTAATCCATGCTCTCACTGAGAGGCTGACAAGACAACTTAAAACTCCAGTCCCATACCGAAGGGTACTACCCCCCATAAGAGACCACTCCAAATCTTCTGACACTTCTCTGCCATCCTCCTGTGACAAAAGTGCTGAGTGTGTATATGTTTGCATGTGTGGGCTGGGGCAGTTGTAACAGTTAAGTAGAGCCTTATAAAGGGGTGCATTAAAAAACTAAAAACATACAATCTATGTTTTTGAATTAATTAAAACAGGTACAAGTAACACAGTAACATGGCATGCAAAAAACAAAATTTATGCTTACCTGATAAATTTATTTCTATCTTGACACAATGAGTCCACAGAACATCATTAATTACTGTTGGGAATATCACTCCTGCCCAGCAGGAGGCGACAAAGAGCACCACAGCAAAGCTGCTAAATATCACCTCCCTTCTATCCCACCCCAGTTATTCGACCGAAGTAAAGGAGAGAAAGGAAGCAGCAAGGTGCAGAGGTGTCTGAAGTTTAAAAATACTAACAACCTGTATAAATAACAGGGCAGGCCGTGGACTCATCATGTCAATAAATAAATACATTTATCAGGTAAGCATAAATTTTGTTTTCTTTCTAATGACACGATGAGTCCATGGATCATCATTAATTACTGTTGGGAATCAATACCCAAGCTAGAGTACACAGATGATAAGAGAGGGACAATCCTTAGTCGCCTGTAAATAGAATTTTAGTGCACCTACCACGTACAGACTGTGTAGAAGCCGTTCCTCCTGAGAAGAAGGATTAGGACACATGAAAGGAACATCAATCTCCTGATTAATGTTCTGGTCTGAAACCCTAATTTAGTACGTAAAACCACCCTATCCGTTTTTAAAAAATAAGGTAAGGAGACTCATACTGTAAAATCGAGAGCTCTGAAACTCTACTAGCAGATGAAATAGCGACAAGAAGCAAAACTTTCCAAGATAACAACTTAATATCTAAGGAATGCATCAGCTCAAACAGAGCCCCTTGAAGAACTTTAAGAACTAAATTAAGACTCCAAGGAGGAGTAACTGGTTTGAATACAGGCCTGATCCTGACTAGGACCTGACAAAACGATTGTACATCTGGGAAGTCCGCCAGATGTTTATGTAACAAAATAGACAAGACAGATATTTGACCCTTTAGGGAACTTTCCGATAATCCCTTCTCCAAACCTTCTTGGAGAAAGGACAGAATTCTAGGAATCCGAACTCTACTCAAAGAGTAGCCCTAGGATTCACACCAGTATAGATATTTATGCCATATCATGGTAAATCTTCCTAGTCAAAGGTTTACGAGCCTGAATCATGGTCTCAATGACCGATTCTGAAAATCCACGCTTGGATAAAATTAAGCGTTCAATCTTGAAGCGGTCAGCTTCAGAGAAACTAGATTTGGATGAAAGAAGGGTCCTTGAAGTAGAAGGTCCTTCCTCAAAGGAAGTCTCCAAGGTGGAAGAGATGACATGTCCACCAGGTCTGCATACCAAATCCTGCAAGGCCACGCCGGTGTAAGGAGGACCACCAACGCCCTCTCCTGCTTGATTCGAGCAATGACTCAAGGTAGAAGAGCAAACGGAGGAAATAGGTATGCGAGACTGAAATTCCAAGGTACCGTCAGAGCATATATCAGTACAGCCTGAGGGTTCCTTGACCTCGACCCGAACCACGGAAGCTTGGCATTCTTCCAAGAAGCCATGAGATCCAATTCCGACTGACCCCGTTTGAGAATCAGGCTGGAAAACACTTCCGGATGGAGTTCCCACTCCCCCGGGTGAAAGGTCTGCTTGCTTAGAAAGTCTGCCTCCCAGATGTACATTCCTAGAATGTGTATCGCCAATAGACAGCAATTGTGGGTCTCCGCCCACTGAATGATCTTTGCTACCTCTGTCATGGCCAAGGAACTTTGAGTTCCTCCCTGATGGGTGATGTAAGCCACTGAGGTTATATTATCCGACTGGAACCTGATGAACCGGGCCAAAGCTAACTGAGGCGAGGCCAGGAGAGCATTGAAAATTGCTCTCAATTCCAGAATGTTTATAGGTAGAACAGACTCTGAAGAGTCCATGTTCCCTGAGGGATGATGTCCAGTGCCTCTACCATCAGCCCAATTACCTCCATGCACTGAGCCACTGATGGCCGAGGAGAGGACTGAAGTGCTAGGCAAGAATTGAAAACCTTTGATTTCCTGACTTCTGTCAGAAAACATTTCATTGATAAGGAGTCTATTAGGGTTCTCAAGAAAACTACCCTTGTAGTTGGGATCTATCCGTGAGACCGCAGGAAAGATAACAACATTTCTGCGTGTGATCTTGCTTGTTAAAAGTAAGGTGCCTGAACTAGAACATCGTCCAGATAAGGTGCCACTGCAATGCCCCGCAATAGGAGCACCACCAGCAGGGATCCCAGAACCTTTGAGAAAATTCTGGGAGTTGTGGCAAGACCGAATGGAAGAGCCACAAACTGGAAGTGTTTGCCTAGAAATGCAAACCTTAGAAACTTGTGAAAGTCCCTGTGGATGGGAATATGCAGGTATGCGTCCTTTAAATCCACTGTGGTCATAAATTGACGCTCTTGGACCAGAGGAAGAATGGAACAAATAGTTTCCATCTTGAGGTATGGCACTCTGAGAAACTTCTTTAGAATTTTGAGATCTAAAATTGGTCTGAAGGTTCCCTCCTTCTTGGGAACCATAAACAGATTGGAATAGAATTCCAGACCTCGTTCCTGCATTGGAACAGGAACAATCACTCCCAGGTCAGAGAGGTCCCGTACACAGTGTAAGAAGGCCTCTCTTTTGTCTGGTCTACGGATAATCTTGAAAGCAGAAACCTGCCGCTGGGAGGAAAGGTCTTGAACTATAGTTTGTATCCCTGGGACACAATGTCCACTGCCCAGGGATCTTGAACATCTCAAACCCAAGACTGAGTGAAGAAGGAAAACCTGCCCCCCACAAGATACGGTCCCAGATCGGGGGCAGGCCCTTCATGTTGTCTTTGGCCCAACAGCCGGCTTCTTGGATTGCTTTCCCTAGTTCCTAGACTGATTGGGTCTCCAGGGAGACTTGCACTGCTCCTGTTTGGAGGAGGGAGTGGAAGGATTTCCCTTGAAATTCCGAAAGGAACGAAAATTACTCTGATATCCTTTTTGTTTATTTCTCTTATCCTGAGGGAGGAAATGTCCCTTATCTCCCGTAATATCAGACATTATCTTCGTCAAACCAGGCCCTTCCCTTGTAAGGAATCACCAAAAGTTTAGACTTAGATGACACATCCGAAGACCAAGATTTTAACCATAAAGCTCTGCAAGCCAATATGGCAAAGCCTGAAATCTTAGCTTCCAGCTTAATAACCTGAAGGGAATCATCTGTAATAAAGGAGTTGGTCAGCTTAAAGGCCTTTATCCTATCCTGGATTTCTTCGAGGGGAGTGTCTGTCCGAATAGAATCGGACAATGCATCAAACCAGTATGCTGTCGCACTAGTGACAGTAGCAATACAAATCGCAGGAAGCCACTGTAAATCCATAGGATCCTTAAAACTATCCTCTATGGGAATAGTAGCTTTCTTGGCTAGCGTGGAAATTGCCCCTTCCACCTTGGGTACCGTATGCCAAGACTCCTTGATAGAGTCTGCTATAGGAAACATCTTTTAAATATAGGGGATGGAGAAAAAATATATCTTTCCATTCCTTAGCAATAATCTCTGTAGCCCTATCTGGTACAGGAAATACTTCCACCATGGAGGGCACGTCAAAATACTTGTTTAGGATTGACTACGACAGTAGTATCTGAGTCGTCCAGGGTAGCTAAAACCCCCTTAAGTAGTAAACGGAGGTGCTCTAGCTTAAATCTGAAGGATACAACTTCAGCATCAGAGGAAGGAATTACACTGTCTGAATCTGAGATTTTACCCTCAGGTGATACCAAAATATCCTCTTCCTCAAACTTATGAGAGGGAAAGTTCGGATTGGATACAGTTGTGACAGAAACCATACACACTGATTTTTTTACATTTCCTCTTGCGCTTTCCCTGTAGCAAGAGAATTGGGAGGAAAAGCATGGCACTGCATTGTTAATAAAAAAAAATGGGACACCTGAGGAGAAAAACTGAGGCATATTTTGAACATTGTCAAAAAACTCCTTAACAATATTGTCTCAAAAAGCTAACATTTTGTGTTCTCTCAACACATGAGGAACCGAAAAAGGACTGGTGGACTATATAATCATTTAAACAAAAAGGATATCTGTAATTTATAACAGAGTCTTGATCCCTCTTAACAGAAATAAAATAAAAACATATACAATTTTACTAAAATTTTATACAGAAAAAAACGTTACTGTCTCTTTAAATTTTAAACAGTAACTGCTTTATTTTTGATGAACTGCAAAAAAAAAAAAAAAAACGTAACTGTTTTATTTTTGAACTAACAAAATATAATTGTTTTATTTTTTACTGCAAAATAAAGATTCAACACACTTCAAACAGCTTCTACACCTCAGCTTAGCTCTGCTGAGTTGTCAACCTTGTTGGATTACCGGAGCTAATGTATATGAAAACCGGAACCAAAAACAGAGCTGTTGTAAATAATGTTAAACTATCTTTAATCCGTTTTAACTAAAAACAGCAAGTAGCAAGATTTCTCTCATTCATATACCGTAATTGAGAGAAAATATGTGCGCAACAGATAATTCTACCTCTAAACAAGCCCCGCCCATCGGGGGGCGTGTCAAAATTAACATGTCAGTCGACATTTTATGTGAAGCTCCGTAATAACTGAGTATCACCAACATTGAGCCTATCTCCTCAAGTCCCCAGTGCCTGCAAATGCTGCCGTATATAATCCCCTTAAATACATTAGGATTACTGTATTATTCCAGGAAAATAATAAAATGCCATATTTTTTCCCTAATGAATAAAGTGCCCAAACTTTTTCTGAGTCCTTTTTCTTTACTAGTCCCAGAAAAAATAAAGTCAGCACTTACCTCATAAATGTGCCAGGCAGCAGGTTTGAGAGGTCCTCTCCCTCACATGGACTTGTGGAAAAGGAGATAAAGACTGAGTAATCTTACTCAGGCTTTCAGGATTAGGGCAGCATAAATATATGGGAGGCACAGTGAGAATTATGTCTCACAAGTTCCCATTGCTCTAAAGCCACCACTGCTCTACTGAAGAGACTGATATGGACTACGGCTACACCCCAGAACAAAGCAGCACAATCTTGTACTACTTAAAAAATAATAAACTCTTGAATAAAAAATCTTTTACTAACACCTAACTTTACCACTTCCTTGCTCTAACGTAGGCAAAGAGAATGAATGGGGCGGGATAGAAGGGAGGTGATATTTAACAGCTTTGCTGTGGTGCTCTTTGCCACCTCCTGCTGGGCAGGAGTGATATTCCCAACAGTAATTAATGATGATCCGTGGACTCATCGTGTCATTAGAAAAAAAAACAAAAAAAAAAACAATGTTCCATAGTTGTTTTAAAAAAAATATGCCGTCTCTACATTAAGCAGAATTATGAGTGTCTAGGGCAGCACAAAACCTAACTATGCCACTGACAAGAAATAGAGGAGTAAAAGGCTAAGAAAACATTACATTTTGGGGAATTTTTGTTTTACTGTATTGTTGTAACACTGCACTATGAAGTGCTTGGCCAATTAGGAGTATATATAATGACATTCTGGCATACAAAATTAGTAACACTACTGATTTTACAAAACAACCAAACCTCATTTATGATTATTTGAATGCTACATTAATTAGTATACAGTACATTTAATAACAACATACAATTAAGAATTGTCTAATTAGGCACCTTACAGGGAGATATTTGTTTATTCTGGTATAAAACAAGCTCTTTCTCAAGCATTGCCATATGGCTATGACAATCAGCATATTTTTACTTTCTCACATAAAAAGGTATTTATTTTTGGAATGCAGAAGATCTACTTCCAAACAGGAAATGTAAGCAAGACTAAAATACCACCACAGACTGAAGGCAAGTGTTACATAGGCCAGTGTTTTTCAACCAGTGTGCCGTGAGAGATCCCCAGGTGTGCCGCGGCAGACTGACAACAGTGCGGGGGTGTCCCTCTTACAAATGTTGAAATATTGGGAGGTATGTGACAGGCTCATCAGCCATCATTTACAATCATGACATTGACATTCATTCACAGACAATCATTATGATTGTTTGTGAATGAATGTCAATATGTCATGTATAGTTTGTAGGAGGCATGGCATGACAGCACAGTACAGTGTGTGTGTATATATATTGTAAAAGTCTAAAAAGATTTGCCTTTTCTTTTTAAACCTTTTTGCTCTGATAAACAGCCGGGCACTGTGTGACTGAAGGAGGCATATGGTCATCAAAACTGTAATATTATTCTCTCCCTATAAAAAAAGGCCTCCTTGTAACCCCTGGTATGGAACTGCTACCTTAATATTTGAATACATTTTCACTGACAGATGTTAAAGGGTCAGTCAACACCAGGATTTTTGTTGTTTTAACCCCTTAAAGACCAGGCATTTCAGAAAAAAAACTTCCCTAAAAGACCAGAGCATTTTGAGCATTTTTGCAATCACTAAAGTTAAACAGAAATAGAGCTTTTTTATATTTACCTATCAACACTATATATATATATTTTAGCAGACAACCCAAAGTATTGATTTATGCCCATTTTGGTATATTTAAATGGATACTGAACCCAATTTTTTTCTTTCGTGATTCAGATAGAGCAAGCAATTTTAAGCAACTTTCTAATTTACTCCTATTATAATTTTTTTCTTCATTTTCTTGCTATCTTTATTTGAAAAAGAAAGTCCAGAACCCTGGACAGTACTTGTTTATTGGTGGATGAATTTATCCACCAATCAACAAGGACAACCCAGGTTGTTGATAAAAAATGGGCCGGCATCTAAACTTACATTCTTGCTTTTCAAATACAAATACCAAGAGAATGAAGAACATTTGATAATAAGAGTAAATTAGAAAATTGCTTAAAGGGATATTCCAGCCAAAATTGGAAACCACATGGATACATTTAAGTTATGGATAGAAGCATTTTTGTATTATACATGCATTAGCAAAAAAAACTTCTAATAAAAGCTATATCTGTTTCAAAGTGTATTTAAGTATGCACTGTGCACCAGCATTTTAAACACTTGATTAGAGAGCCTAAGGTGCTTGTACCATCTGGTAATGGCTCAATGTGTTAATTGCTGACATTATACAAGCCCCATAGATGATCTAAGCAGCTGCAGTATTTAAATTGTGTGTGCAATTAAAATATCTAGCTATGCTTCACATGCCCAGAAAAATATTAACACTAAAACAGTGATATATATTAATAGAAGCATTTTTGCCAATACATGTATATTGAAAATATATTTCTATTCAAAAATGCAATAAATCTATGTACATTTATATTTTGACTGGAATGTCCCTTTAAAATTGCATGCTCTATCTGAATCACAAAAGAAAAAAATTGGGTTCAGTGTCCCTTTAATGCCACCATTTCACTGCCAAATGCGATCAAATAAAAGAAAAGTTAACTTTTTTCACAATTTTAGGTTTCTCACTGAAATTATTTAGAAACAGCTTGTGCAATTTTGGCACACTCAGTTGTAAATGCTTCTCTGGAATCCCCTTTGTTCAGAAATAACAGACATATATGCTTTGGCATTGCTTTTTGGTAATAAGAAAGGCTGCTAAATGCCTCTGCGCACCACACTTGTATTATGCCCAGCAGTGAAGGGGTTAATTGGGTAGCTTGTAGAGTTAATTTTAGCTTTAGTGTAGAGACCAGCCTCCCATCTGACACATCCCACCCCCTGATCCCTCCCTGACCTCCCTCAAACAGCTCTATTCCTTCCCCCACCTTACAATTGTCACCGCTATCTTAAGAACTGGCAGAAAGTCTGCCAGAATGAAAATAAAAGCCTTTTAAAAAAAAAAAAATATATATATATATATATATATATATATATATATATATATATATATATTTAAATATATTTGCTGCAGTGTAGGTTAAAAGATAGATAATCCCATAATTACCCATTCTCCAGTTTTGCATAACCAACACATTTATAATAATACACGTTTTACCGATGCAATTTACCTTGTATCTATGCCTCTGCAGACTTCCCCCTTATTTCAGTTCTTTTGATAACACTTGCATTTTAGCCAAGAATGGAAAACTGTCAAAATGCATTTAAATTAGAGGCGGCCTTCAAGGTCTAAGAAATTAGCATATGAACCTCCTAGGTTTAACTTTCAACTAAGAATACCAAGAGAACAAAGCAAAATTGGTGATAAAAGTAAATTGGAAAGTTGTTTAAAATTACATGCCCTATTTGAATCATGAAAGTGTTTTCTTGGACTTGACTGTCCCTTTAAATATAACTGAATTTGAAGAATAAAAAGAGAGCGGGAGAGTCACTGGCCAAAGCTCCATTTTTTAGGCAACCTTGTTAAAGGGACAGTCAAGTCCAAAAAAAAACTTTTGTGATTTAAATAGGACATGTAATTTTAAACAACTTTCCAATTCACTTTTATCACCAATTTTTCTTTGTTCTCTTGTTATTCTTAATTGAAATTTAAACCTAGGAGGTTCATTACTAATTTCTTAGAACTTGAAGGCCGCCTCTAATCTAAATGCATTTTGACAGTTTTTCACCACTAGATGGCATTAGTTCATGTGTTTTATATAGATAACATTGAGCTCATGCACGTGAATTTACCAAGAAGTGAGCACTGATTGGGCGCAGTGTGCAGAGGCTTTGATATAACGTAATCGCAGAGGTAAAAAGTGTATTAATATAACCGTGTTGGTTATGCAAAACTGGAGAATGGGTAATAAAGGGATTATCTATATTTTTAAACAAAAATTCTGGTGTTGACTGTCCCTTTAAGACTTTAGTCCCTTGGAATATTGTTCTTGTATGATATCACTCCATCCTAATGTGATGTCATCTATTATGATTTGCAACTCTATCAGAATATTTACCTGAAAAAGGGGTAGATTACAAGTGGAGTGCTATTTAATGCTCATGCTCAAGCTAGAGGTAAAGCTTTTTGCATGTGTTGGATTGCACTCATATTATGAGTTGAAAGTAAACTGTTTTCACTTGCATGCTAACCCGATGCACATAAAAACTTGAATCATTGAGTGACCCACCAGGAAGGCCCATTGTACCAATATGTCCCAATATATAGACAAATACTTGCAGGCATAAGTAATCACTCCGGACTCTTAAGAGATTCAACAGAAATACTTAGAATTCTGGAAATGTTTAAATGGGAGGAAGGGATGCAGTAAATTACCAGTGATGTTGCCTCATTGTACGCTAGTATTTACCATAATTATGGTATGAATGCAGTGCAATCCATTCTTGACTCAGTACTCATTCTGAATTAAAAAAAATATTTATTTTGGAAGGGGTTTAAAATTATTTTAATTCATAATTATTTTATTCTAAATACAAACATGTGGCACATCTATGGGAACAAAAAAAGGAAAATAAATAAGAGCCAACAAAATAGGAGCAGGAAAAAAGGTTGTGCACAAAAAACAGAAAAAAAATGGGTGGAGTCTTGTGGACTCTCACCACCATGAAATAAATTAATTTATCAGGTAATAATAAATTATATTTTCTTTCATACAGGTGGTGAGATTCAACAATCAATTACTCCTGGGAACAAATACCCAACCGGTGGAATCCACGAGTGATAACACAAAAGTGTGGGTTCTAAGAAACATCTTTTTTTTTTACAGAGAAACAAAATACACAATCCTAATAGAACCTAAAGAAAATGCAATAAAAAATAACCAAGAGGCAAAAATAAATCAACCCGAGACAACAGCCTGAAGGATACCCTACCAAAGGCAGCTTTAGAAGAAGCAATAATATTAAAATGGTAGCAGAAAATATGCAAAGAAGACCAAATAGCTGACTAGCATAAATTGTTCCACTGATGAAACTGTCTAAAAACAAATATTCTGAAAAAAAGAGCAGAAAGCCATCTTGGTGGAGGCTGACCTGCCTCCAAGAAAACTATATGAATCAAAAGCTTCAACCAATATGTTAAAGAAAAAGCAGAAATTCTCTGAACTTCCTAGAACCATCAAAAGGAACCAACTAAAATGTTGTCAACATAACACCACAAAGCTCTAATAGAATACAAAACATGAAGAAACCACTCTGAATAAAAGAGAAAGAACAACAATGACACAACTTATATAGACAAAAAAACATAACCTTATGCTATAGAAATGCATGATTTATTCTTACCTGAAAAAACACAATTTATGCTTACCTGATAAATTTATTTCTCTTGTGATGTATCGAGTCCACTGATTCATCCTTACTTGTGAGATATTCTCCTCCCCTTAGGGTTGCCACCTGCCCCGGTTTCACCGGGACAGTCCCGGTCTGGGACTGTATGTCCCGTGCCCGGAAATACTGTCAAATGCCCCGGGCTAAGAGCTCCCCTGAATATATATATTATATATTATATATATATATATATATATATATATATATATATATATATTATATATGTGTATATATATTATATATATGTGTATATATATATTATATATATATATATATATATATATATATATTATATGTGTATATATATATTATATATGTGTATATATATATATATATATATATATATTATATATTTTATATATACTGTATATTATATACATATAAATTTGATTTCATATTAATTTTGAGGCTGCACAAAGCCACACCCCCATTTAGAAAGTGTCCAGGAATCTTCTGGGCAAAAGGTGGCAACCCTACCTTCCCTACAGGAAGTGGCAAAGAGAGCACCCACAGCAGAGCTGTCTATATAGCTCCCCCCTTAGCTCCATCCCCCAGTCATTCGACCGAAGGCTAGGAAGAAAAAGGAGAAACTATAGGGTGCAGTGGTGACTGAAAGTTTTAAAATAAAAATATATATGCCTGTATTAAAAAACAGGGCGGGCCGTGGACTCCATACATCACAAGAGAAATAAATTTATCAGGTAAGCATAAATTATGTTTTCTCTTGTAAGATGTATCGAGTCCACGGATTCATCCTTACTTGTGGGATACCAATACCAAAGCTTTAGGACACGGATGAAGGGAGGGACAAGACAGGGACCTTAAACAGAAGGCACCACTGCTTGTAGAACCTTTCTCCCAAAAATTGTAACATTTTCAAAAAGTATGAAGCGAAGACCAAGTCGCCGCCTTACAAATCTGTTCAACAGAAGCCTCATGTTTAAAAGCCCATGTGAAAGCCACAGCTCTAGTAGAATGAGCAGTAATTCTTTCAGGAGGCTGCTGGCCAGCAGTCTCATAAGCCAAACGGATGATGCTTTTCAGCCAAAAGGAAAGAGAGGTAGCGGTAGCCCTTTGACCTCTCCGTTTACCAGAATAAACAACAAACAAAGAAGATGTTTGATGGAAATCTTTAGTTGCTTGTAAGTAGAACTTTAAAGCACGAACAACATCAAGATTGTGTAACAGACGTTCCTTCTTAGATAAAGGATTAGGACATAAAGAAGGAACCACAATCTCTTGATTGATATTCTTATTAGAAACAACTTTAGGAAGAAACCCAGGTTTGGTACGTAAAACCACCTTATCTGCATGGAAAACAAGGTAAGGTGAATCACATTGTAAAACAGATAGCTCAGAAACGCTTCGAGCCGAAGAGATAGCTACTAAAAACAAAACTTTCCAAGATAGAAGCTTAATATCTATGGAATGCATAGGTACCCCTTGAAGAACTTTAAGAACTAAGTTTAGGCTCCATGGCGGAGCAACAGGCTTTATTCTGACCAAAGCCTGACTAAATGCTTGAACGTCTGGAACATCTGCCAGACGTTTGTGAAGTAGAATAGACAAAGCAGATATTTGTCCTTTTAGGGAACTAGCAGATAATCCCTTCTCCAAACCTTCTTGGAGAAAAGACAATATTCTAGGAATCCTAATCTTACTCCACGAGTAACCTTTGGATTCACACCAATAAAGATATTTGCCCCAAATCTTATGATAGATCTTCCTGGTGACAGGATTTCTAGCCTGAATCAGGGTATCAATGACCGACTCAGAGAAACCACGCATTGATAGAATCAGGCGTTCAATCTCCAAGCAGTCAGACGCAGAGAAATTAGATTTGGATACGTGAACAGACCTTGGATTAGAAGGTCCCGCCTCATTGGCAGAGTCCACGGTGGAACCGAGGACATGTCCACTAGGTCTGCATACCAAGTCCTGCGTGGCCACACAGGTGCTATCAGAATTACCGAAGCTCTCTCCTGCTTGATTCTGGCAACCAGACGTGGAAGGAGAGGAAACGGTGGAAATACATAGGCCAGATTGAAGGACCAAGGCACTGCTAGAGCATCTATCAGTACCGCCTTGGGATCCCGGGACCTGGACCCGTAGCGAGGAAGTTTGGCATTCTGACGAGATGCCATCAGATCCAATTCTGGTGTGCCCCATAGCTGAATCAGCTGGGCAGATAACTCCGGATGGAGTTCCCACTCCCCCGGATGAAAAGTCTGACAACTTCGAAAATCCGCCTCCCAGTTCTCTACTCCTGGGATGTGGATCGCTGAGAGATGGCAAGAGTGATACTCTGCCCAACGGATTATTTTGGTTACCTCCATCATCGCTAGAGAACTCCTTGTTCCTCCTTGATGATTAATATAAGCTACAGTCGTGATGTTGTCCGACTGAAACCTGATGAATTTGGCCGCAGCAAGCTGAGGCCACGCCTGAAGTGCATTGAATATCGCTCTCAGTTCTAGAATGTTTATCAGAAGGAGAGCTTCCTCCCGAGACCATAAGCCCTGTGCTTTCAGGGAATTCCAGACTGCACCCCAGCCTAGCAGGCTGTCATCTGCCATTAAAATGAGCCACTCTGGCCTGTGGAAACACATTCCCTGAGACAGGTGGTCCTGAGACAACCACCAGAGAAGAGAATCTCTGGTCTCCTGGTCCAGATGCAGTTGAGGAGATAAATCTGCATAATCCCCATTCCACTGTTTGAGCATGCATAGCTGCAGTGGTCTGAGGTGTAGGCGGGCAAAAGGAACTATGTCCATTGCCGCTACCATGAGTCCGATTACCTCCATACACTGAGCTACTGATGGCCGAGGAATGGAATGAAGAGCTCGGCAAGTGGTTAAGAGTGGTTTAATCTGCCATTAAAATGAGCCACTCTGGCCTGTGGAAACACATTCCCTGAGACAGGTGGTCCTGAGACAACCACCAGAGAAGAGAATCTCTGGTCTCCTGGTCCAGATGCAGTTGAGGAGATAAATCTGCATAATCCCCATTCCACTGTTTGAGCATGCATAGCTGCAGTGGTCTGAGGTGTAGGCGGGCAAAAGGAACTATGTCCATTGCCGCTACCATGAGTCCGATTACCTCCATACACTGAGCTACTGATGGCCGAGGAATGGAATGAAGAGCTCGGCAAGTGGTTAAGAGTTTTAACTTTCTGACCTCCGTCAGAAATATTTTCATTTCTACCGAGTCTATCAGAGTCCCTAGGAAGGAAACTCTTGTAAGAGGGAAAAGAGAACTCTTTTCTATGTTCACCTTCCACCCGTGAGATCTCAGAAAAGCCAACACGATGTCCGTGTGAGACTTGGCTAGCTGGAAAGTCGACGCCTGAATGAAGATGTCGTCTAGATAAGGCACCACTGCTATGCCCCCTGGTCGTAGAACCGCCAGAAGGGACCATAGCACTTTTGTGAAAATTCTGGGAGCCGTGGCCCACTCGAAGGGAAGGGCCACAAACTGGTAATGCCTGTTTAGAAAGGCAAATCTGAGGAATTGATGATGATCTCTGTGAATAGTGATGTGTAGATACGCATCCTTTAAGTCCACAGTAGTCATATATTGACCCTCCTGGATCAGAGGTAGAATAGTCCGAATAGTCTCCATCTCGAATGATGGAACTTTGAGGAACTTGTTTAGAATTTCGAGATCCAAGATTGGTCTGAAAGTTCCCTCTTTCTTGGGAACCACAAACAGGTTTGAATAAAACCCTAGCCCCTGTTCCTCTTTTTGGACTGGGCGGATCACTCCCATGGTATGTAGGTCTTCTACACAGCGTAAGAACGCCTCTCTCTTTGTCTGGTTTACAGACAATCGAGAAATGTGAAATCTCCCCCTTGGAAGGGAGCCCTTGAATTCCAGAAGATATCCCTGGGACACAATTTCTAAAACCCAGGGATCCTGAAATCTCTCCCCCAAGTCTGAGCAAAGAGAGAGAGTCTGACTCTACTAGATCCAGTCCCGGATCGGGGACTACCCCTTCATGCTGTCTTAGAGGCAGCTGCAGGCTTCTTGGCCTTTTTACCTTTGTTCCAAGCCTGGTTAGGTCTCCAGACTGACTTGGATTGGGCAAAATTCCCCTCTTGCTTTGTAGCAGAGGAAGTTGAAGCGGGACCACTCTTAAAGTTCAGAAAGGAACGAAAATTATTTTGTTTGGTCCTCATCTTATTTGATCTATCCTGAGGAAGGGCATGACCTTTCCATCCAGTGATGTCTGAAATAATCTCTTTCAGTTCAGGCCCGAATAGGGTCTTACCCTTGAAAGGAATGCTCAAACGTTTAGACTTAGATGACACATCAGCAGACCAGGACTTAAGCCATAACGCCCTGCGTACTAAAATGGCAAAACCTGAATTCTTTGCCGCTAATTTAGCTAGTTGAAAAGCGGCATCTGTAATAAAAGAATTAGCCAACTTAAGGGCCTTAATTCTGTCCATAATTTCCTCTAATGGAGTCTCCATTTGAAGAGCCTCTTCTAGAGCCTCAAACCAGAAAGCAGCTGCAGTTGTTACAGGAACAATGCATGCAATAGGTTGGAGAGAAAAACCTTGATGAACAAAAATTTTCTTCAGGAGACCCTCTAATTTTTTATCCATAGGATCTTTGAAAGCACAACTGTCCTCAATAGGTATAGTTGTACGCTTAGACAGAGTAGAAATAGCTCCCTCTACCTTAGGAACTGTCTGCCATGAGTCCCTTATGGTGTCAGATATGGGAAACATTTTCTTAAAAACAGGAGGGGGAGTGAACGGAATACCTGGTCTATCCCACTCCTTAGCAATAATATTCTCAATCCTCTTAGAGACTGGAAAAACATCAGTGTAAACAGGAACCTCTAAGTATCTATCCATTTTACACAATTTCTCTGGGACCACTATAGGGTCACAATCATCTAGAGTTGCTGATACCTCCCTAAGCAATAAGCGGAGGTGTTCAAGCTTAAATTTAAAGGCCGTCATATCAGAATCTGTCTGAGGAAGCGTCTTTCCTGAATCAGAAATTTCTCCCTCAGATAACAAATCCCTCGCCCCTTCAGAGCATTGTGAGGGCATATCAGATACGGCTACTAAAGCGTGAGACGGCTCAGCATTTTTCCTTAACCCAGAGCTGTCCCGCTTTCCTTGTAAACCAGGCAGTTTGGATAAAACCTCAGTGAGGGTTGTATTCATAACTGTGGCCATGTCTTGTAAAGTAAATGAATGTGACGCACTAGAGGTACTTGGCGTCACTTGTGCGGGCGTTACTGGCTGTGACACTTGGGGAGAGCTAGATGGCGAACCCTCATTTACTCCTGACCGAGAATCATCTATTGCCCTATTTTTAAGTGCTAATATATTTTCTTTATAATTTATAGACATATCAGTACAATTGGGGCACATTCTAAGAGGGGGTTCCACAATGGCTTCCAAACATATTGAACAAGGATTTTCCTTGGTGTCAGACATGTTAAACAGGCTTGTAATGTAACAAGCAAGCTTGGAAAACACTGTAGTCAAAGTAAATAACACTTAGAAATAAAACGGTACTGTGCCTTTAAGAGAAAAAAAGCTGCACAAGTTCTGCAAAACAGTGAAAAATAGCAGTAAACTTAACGAAATTTTTACAGTAATATCTTATAGCCTTAGTAACTTTGCACAGCAATGCAAAGAAACAATTAACCCCTTAATGGCAAAACCGGATTGAAAAAACGTCAAAACCGGTAAAAAAGACTTCCAGCACCTTGCCACAGCTCTGCTGTGGCGCCTACCTGCCCTTCAGAACGATTTGTGGGGAAAAAACCTCCTTTACAGCCCTCAAACACAGCAGGAACTTCTAGAGGAACAGTTGGATGTCTCTAAGGAAAAGAAACTGCGCAACTGAGGTGCGAAAATAGGCCCCGCCACCTCACTCGATGTTTTGAGGCCTATTAGAAAAACAGCTGAGTGTCTCTTAATTAACCATGTGGGTTAAAAAAACCCTAACACAAGCCACAATTACCCCTTTAGTCCCTTCAAAAAACTTTATAATTGCATCATTTACAAAAACGTTTTTTCCTAACAGTGTCACCAGTAACAAATGAGCCCTTCAAGCAAGCTGAAATTCCTATCCAAGTGTCTCAATACAGCTTACCCTTCCCTCATGGGGATATTGCCAGCCTTTTCTGGAATAAACACAGTCTGTCTAGAAAAATATAGACTGAACATACCTCATATGCAGCTTAGCATGCAAACCGTTCCCCCGACAGCAGTGGATCTTAGTTACAAAGTGCTAAGATCATAATCCTTCTTGCAGAAATCTTCATCTCTTTTCTGCCAGAGAGTAAATAGTACACACCGGCACCATTTAAAATAACAAACTTTTGCTTGAGAAATAAAAAACTAACATTTTTGTCATCACACTCGCTCTGCACTTCCTAGTTACTTAGAGTAGGCAAAGAGAATGACTGGGGGTGGAGCTAAGGGGGGAGCTATATAGACAGCTCTGCTGTGGGTGCTCTCTTTGCCACTTCCTGTAGGGGAGGAGAATATCCCACAAGGATGAATCTGTGGACTCGATACATCTTACAAGAGAAATTCATTTCTTTCTTGGTTGTGAGATTTCCCAAACTCTAACTCTTGGGATTACACCACCTGCACACCAGAAGGAGGCAAAGAGACCCCACACCAGAGATTTGTTTCCCTTTATTTATTTATAGCCAGCACTTGGCACATACAAAAAAAGCATCACATAGGATGCAATAATAGTTTATATAATTAGAGAAGACAAATTGTATTATCCTTTGTGATACATTACCGAATAAAAAAATAAAATAAAATGTTGAGAGACAGAAAAAAACAAAAACATATCCATCGTTTAATCTTACTTACACAAAGAACTAAAACTAGGCATAACTGACCTTTTTCATAAACATGTTAATATAACAATTCTGCTATACTCATACCAATATATATATATATATAGTTTAAGTGCACCAGTTTGCTGGGCGTTTTTAAGGTATGAAAGAAAAAGGAAAAAAGAAGGAAAAAAAGGAAAGAAAAAAAAGAGAACAAGAAAAGAAAGACGAGAAGAAGAAAGAGAGGGAGTTATCCAACAGCCAGAGGCTCTCGTGCTGCTTCGTTGGGCTTCAGGCCATTGAGTTAGAGAGAATTCCCCTCTTTACACTGCATTCACATCCGCTGTCGGCATTTATCATTGCACCAGCAGTTCTTGTGAACTGCTGGTGCAATGCCACCCCCTGCAGATTTGCGGCCAATCGGCTGCTAGCAGGGGGTGTCAATGAACCCAATTGTATTCAATCGGTTTGATTTCTGTCCACCGCCTCAGAGAAGGTGGACAGGTTATAAAGCAGCAGTCTTTAG
This sequence comes from Bombina bombina, assembly GCF_027579735.1. Lineage (NCBI taxonomy): Eukaryota > Metazoa > Chordata > Amphibia > Anura > Bombinatoridae > Bombina > Bombina bombina. The sequence continues at coordinate 592,630,684 of NC_069502.1, forward strand.
AGTCTTCAGGCTCGCCGGAAACACGGGGCATCAAGCGCCATACGGAGCTTGATAAATATGTCCCATATAGTGTTTCAGAATGGCATTAGATACTGTTGCTGCAATGCATCTGGATAAGAAGAAAATAAAGCACCCCTTCTTGAAATAGGCCTTTACTGCAAGCTCAGATAATGATATATCAAACTGTTCCAAGACCATCTAATATTGCCCAAAAATTGTGAGAATCTAGGACTTTTCCTGGACTTCTAAGATTAAAAATGATTGACCCTGGCGCAAATAATAGCCAGATTAACAAAACACACATTACGGAATACTTGAGAGCTTCCGAACAAACAAACAACCCCCTCTTTTTAAAGTACAATGGGAAATTTAAGTATTTTAAACAGACAAAAAGCCACGTTTAGCCACAAGGAGGAGATTTTAGGAAAGTTCCAGATGCAATTCAGCAAATTAGCAGAAGGGTAACCACATCTAGTACATCTGAGCCTTTAAAAGAACTGGCGGAAAAAACCCTTATGCAACCCATTTTATAAAAATAGCAATAAAAAGAATGCCAAGAAAAAAACTTGATTCAAACACTTATAAATAAAGGCCTAACTACTTCGAAATAACTGACAAATAGTTCAAAAGATTTCTGATTCGATCTCCATGCCATTAAGCCAAGAGAACTAGAATACAGATAGAATGAGCATAAAATAGAAGGTCTAGATGCAAAAGAAGCAGCCAAAGAGATAAACTGGAATCTGCATACTAAATACTGAAGGAATAAGCTGGAGCAAAACAGAATCCCAGAAGCTATTCCTGCCAAAACTTGGCAATCACCCTTGAATAAAAGACCAGAGTAGGAAAAAATATAGGCTTATCCCAAATTACCACTAAACTAACAGAGCATCCACACACACATTTCAAAGATCCCTGGATCTTGCACTGTACCTGGGAAAATTGATATTCAACTGGGAAACCATTAGAACTATCACTGGTGCAATGCTGCCCCCTGCAGATTCGCGGCCAATCGGCTGCTAGCAGGGGGTGTCAATGAACCCAATTGTATTCAATCGGTTTGATTTCTGTCCACCGCCTCAGAGAAGGTGGACAGGTTATAAAGCAGCGGTCATTAGATCGCTGCTTCATAACTTCTGTTTCCGGCGAGCCTTCAGGCTCGCCGGAAACACAGGGCATCAAGCGCCATACGGAGCTTGATAAATATGTCCCATATAGTGTTTCAGAATGGCATTAGATACTGTTGCTGCAATGCATCTGGATAAGAAGAAAATAAAGCACCCCTTCTTGAAATAGGCCTTTACTGCAAGCTCAGATAATGATATATCAAACTGTTCCAAGACCATCTAATATTGCCCAAAAATTGTGAGAATCTAGGACTTTTCCTGGACTTCTAAGATTAAAAATGATTGATCCTGGCGCAAATAATAGCCAGATTAACAAAACACACATTACGGAATACTTGAGAGCTTCCGAACAAACAAACAACCCCCTCTTTTTAAAGTACAATGGGAACTTTAAGTATTTTAAAAAGACAAAAAGCCACCTTTAGCCACAAGGAGGACATTTTAGGACAGTTCCAAATGCAATTCAGCAAATTAGCAGAAGGGTAACCACATCTAGTACATCTAAGCCTTTAAAAGAACTGGCGGAAAAGAAACCTTATGCAACTCATTTTATAAAAATAGCAATAAAAAGAATGCCAAGAAAAAAACTTGATTCAAACACTTATAAATAAAGGCCTAACTACTTCGAAATAACTGACAAATAGTTCAAAAGATTTCTGATTCGATCTCCATGCCATTAAGCCAAGAGAACTAGAATACAGATAGAATGAGCATAAAATAGAAGGTCTAGATGCAAAAGAAGCAGCCAAGGAGATAAACTGGAATCTGCATACTAAATACTGAAGGAATAAGCTGGAGCAAAACAGAATCCCCAAAGCTATTCCTGCCAAAACTTGGCAATCACCCTTACATAAAAGACCAGAGGAGGAAAAAATATAGGCTTATCCCAAATTACCACTAAACTACCAAAGCATCCACACACACATTTCAAAGATCCCTGGATCTTGCACTGTACCTGGGAAAATTGATATTCAACTGGGAAGCCATTAGAACTATCTCTGGGCGACCCCGAAGATCTATTACCTGAAAGAATATAACCAGATGAAGACACCACTCTTCGAAACGGAAAAACCGAAGACTGAGAAAACCTGCTTTCTAGTGATACAGTCCTGGAACATGAACAGCAGAAATCAGACGGCAAAAAAAAAAATCTGCCCAGGAAAGAAATAGAGACACTATCCTCATATCTAGGGAACTGTAAGTTCCCCCTGATGATAGACATGCTACAGATGTAACAGTCAAATTTGAAACAGTACAATAGAGGCCAACTCTGAAGGGCCTTGAATAATCCACATTAAAAACAAACAGCTAACATCGCCTCCTGATGAAGCAAAACTCCTTATGCCTTCTGAGACCCCCAGAGGGCCCTCAATCCTGAAAGAAAGAAGAAAAAAAAACTTGCATCTGTAGAGATTACAGACAAAAGAAGCCCCCTGCATAAAGAGCTAAAAGCTTGTCAACCAAAACAGAAATAATATTGTTCTGGAATGTAAACGAGACCTCAGAGACAACTGAGAAAGGTCCCTGCATCATTGGAAAGAAATACAAAGCTAAAGAGGACTCATATGGAAGTGAGCAAACTGAATAGCAACCAAGGCCATAAACATGAGACCTGCAAGCAAAGAGTCTGAAGCTTCAGGTAAACCCCAGCTTCAACCGTATTTGCATTGCCAAAGAAAGTCTCATAGAAAATGAATCTATAAATGAATCTATAAAACCCCCAGAAAAGCTATCTTTATGTGAGGAACCAGTAAACTGTTTGGAAAAATGACTTTCCAACCATGCTGTTGAAGAAACAATAACAGTCTGCAGGAGAGAAATACTGTAAAATGAAAATATGGAACTTGAACCAAGATCAGGAAACACTGCAATATCCTGAAAATTGATTACAGATAAGAGGGTATATAGTATCTTAGAGAATATTCTGAAAGCTGTAGCTAGACTAAATGAAAGAGCAACAGACAGAGAAAAGTTTGTCCAAAAAAGGCAAATCACAGAAACCAATGATGTTCCTAAAAATAGGAACATAAAAGGTAAGCAACTTTAAAATATATTGAGGGCATAAACTGAGCTCACAGAAAAGTCTAAATAGTTTCCATTACAAAAGTAGGAATTTAAGAAACTTGTTCAAAGTTTATAGATCAGAATAGATCTGAAAGTTACTTCCTACTTATGGAACAATGAATAGGTTAGAGATCCCATCTACCTGAGCCTACAGAGTTCCTAGGAACATAGAACAGGGGGAAAAAACTCCCTAGGGAGGTCTTCATTAGAAATTTTTTCAATATCCTTGAGACTATAATACAAATACAAGGAACCTTAACAGACTAAAACCAAATTTCTTGAAAAATAAGCTACCTATTTACCAAAGTCTCTTGATCGAGGGCTGCACATACATGTAAACCTGGATGGGGGGGGTAAAACCTTGAACAGTCTAGGCCTGTTCCAATTCAACTAATGGGCACTGACCCTGTTAGCATTCCCCAGAGCAAATAAATTGGTCTGGTATCGATCCTTACAAACAGATGATATAGTGCTCAAATCCAGTAAAAACACTCAAACATTTATCAAATACCATTCTATTATTTTCAGACAGAACCAGAAGAATTCTGATACAAGGTGGAAGAAAGATTTCTGAGCCCTATTCTGATGAAAGGGACAACATAAATCTGAGCTTAAAATACAATGTTGGACTACTAGTCCTGAGGGGAAAAAAGCTCCTTAACCTGAGAAATTGTAGAAATAATGGAAATCCAAACAGATCCAAATAAACCTTTTCTCTGTAAAGAAAGAGATACATGTCTGGAGTTAGAAATATGCCAGCAGACAAGATTCTAATCTAATTATAATGCACTTCTAGAAAAAACAGCTTTAGACATACTCTAGCAATAATGAGAGACCACAAAAGAAAGCTTTTGCAAATCTAAACAACATAAGGAGGTATAAAAAATCTCACTGACAGAATCAAAAGAAAAGTGCTCAGAAAGACAAATAAGCAACAAACACATCATTAAATAACTGTCACTAGATTGGAAATATAACTTGTTTAAAGGGACACTGAACCCAATTTTTTTCTTTTCTAATTCAGAAATAGCATGCAATTTTAAGCAACTTTCTAATTTACTCCTATTATCAATTTTTCTTCGTTCTCTTGCTATCATTATTTGAAAAAGAAGGCATCTAAGTTTTTTTTGGTTTCAGTACTCTGGACAGCACTTTTTTATTGGTGGATGAATTTATCCACCAATCAGCAAGGACAACCCAGGTTGTTCACCAAAAATGGGCCGGCATCTAAACTTACATTCTTGCATTTCAAATAAAGATACCAAGAGAATGAAGAAAATTTGATAATAGGAGTAAATTAGAAAGTTGCTTAAAATGTCATGCTCAATCTGAATCATGAAAGAAAATTTTTGGGTACAGTGTCCCTTTAAAATAAGCCCTCCTAAAGAAGGAAAACATAATTTATTCATACCTGAAAAATGTATCCCTTTCTTGATTGTGAGAGTCCACAACATTATTCTTAGGATTACATCACCTGGCTACTAGGAGGAGGCAAAGACAAAGACAAGCGAGTAAAGGAAACAAAGGGATAAGTGGGGTAAACAGATGCTAACAGGACTGCTGCTTTTCAAATTAATCTGTTTAGGGTTTGAGGACTATCACAATCAAGAAAAACATACATTTATCAAGTAAGAATAAATTGTTTTCTTTCTAGTGGTTGTAAGAATCCACGCCATTACTCTTAGGTGCCAATACCCAAACAGAGAAGTCCACAAAAACAGGGAGTGAAAAACAGAAAGTAAGGCTGTAACCTATTTACAACACCCTCATGTAGGACCTTCCTATCAAAAGCAGCCTCAGTCAAAGCATAAGCATCAAAGTGGTAAACTTTGGAGAAAGTATTTAGGGAAGACAGACTAGCAGCCCTACAGATCTGTTCTACAGACGCCGCAGAATTTGTAGAGTGAGCAGTAATCCTGGCAGGTGGTAAGTTGCGGATCAGCCTGCAAGTAAGCTTGATGAATAAGACCCCTTAAACAAAAAAGATAGAGAGACATAAGTAGCCTTCGGAACTTTTATTTTACCGTAATATAGCACAAATAGAAGATTGATGGAACGCTTTTGTAGCCAGTAAATAAAACTTCAGTGCCCTGACCACGTCAAGATTATGCAGCAATCACGCCTTAGCTAATTTAGGATTCAGACATAATCTCCTGATTGATGTTAGTAGAAGAAACTACCTTCGGGAGAAAACCAGAAACTATGTAATACCACCTTATCTTGATGAAAAAAACAGATAAGGTGGATCGCAAGACAAAGCCAATAATTCTTAAGAAATCGCCAGTAGATACAAAACCTTCCAAGATAAAGTCTTAATGTCCAGGCTATGCTTTGGCTCAAAAAAAGCAGATACTAACACTCTGAAAACCAAATTAAGATTCCATGATGGTAAAATCGGTGTAAAGCCTAAAAGAAAACCTGACTATCAAGAAGACGGGCTAGACGTCAATGAAATAATACAGAGAGATCAGATATCTGGCCCTTGATAGAACTCACAGATAATATTTTGCCCAGGCCCTTCTGAAGAAAAGGAAGAATATGAGGAATTCTTACTGAATGTCAGGAGTAACCCTAGCAAAAAGAAAAAAAATAATCTTACAATTACCATACCTTGTATCAAAGTCTAAGTCACTGAATCAGAGAATCCTCTCTGAGACAGAATCAACCGTTCAACCTCCAAGCAGTTAAGCTGAAAGACTGAAAGGTTTTGATAGAAGTATGGACCTTGACTAAGAAGGTAGGGATACTGAGAAAGCCTCTACAGTCTAATCAGATCTGCATACCAAGTCCTGTGAGGCCAGGCTGGGGCTATAAGAATCGCTAAGACTCTCTCCATTTTGAGACTAGCTACCACCCACGGTAGAAGGAAAAATGGAGGAACAATTTACACCATCTGATAATGCCATGATGCCGTGAGATCATCCACCAGTTCCGCTTGAGGGTCTTTTGACCTCGAGACGTATCTTGGTAGCTTGCTCTTTAAGCGGGATGCCATTAAATCTATTTCCGGCTTCCCCCCAGTGAACCAACACATCCCTGAAAAACTCCCATTGGAGAGAGCATTCCCCTGAGTGAAGAGCTTGTCGGCTCAAATAGTCCGCCTTCCAGTTGTCCACACAGTGATGAGTCTCTACCCATTCCAGAATATGGGAGACCTCTTGCATTGCCAGGGAGCTGCGAGTACCCCTTGATAGTTTATGTAAGCCACCGTCGTTATATTGTCTGATTGGAATCTTATAAACATAAATGAGCAAAGAAGAGGCCAAGCCTGTAAAGCTGTGAAGATAGCTCTGAGTTCCAAGACATTTATGGGTAAGGTCACTTCCAGACTTGACCACACACCCTGCGCTCTATGACATCACCAGACCACTTCCGAACCTGATAGAATGGCATCTGTGGTGATAATCTGCAAAGAAAGTTTGAGGAAACACATTGCCCGAGCCACTGAGTCTAGGGAAATCTACCGGGATAGAGAATGTCTGACAGAGAGATCTAGATTTATCACCTGCAACAGATCTGAGTAACCTCCATTCCACTGCTTCAGCATACAAAGTTGAAGAGGACGCAAATGGAAGCGGGGAAAAAAGCATGGCATCCGTGGCTGCCACCATAAGACACACAACATCCATACACTGAGCTACTGTGGCTGACTGCAGTTTGAACTTTTGTGGTTCTGTCAAAAATATCTTCATATCAACCAAATATATAAAAACTTCCAAAAAAATTACTTTGGTTTGAGGAGTTAGAGAACTCTTGGTTACATTGATCTTCCAGCCACATCTGTGAAGAAACCAGAGTAGTTTCTGTGTATGCTCAAGTGCTAAAGGTAAAGAAGTAGCATGAAACAAGTAATTATCCAGGTATTGTGCTACTGATACCCCCTGGATTGGGATTTCTGACAGTAGTGCTCCCGTAACATAGTAGATAAGGTTGAAAAAAAGACAGAAGTCCATCGGGTTCCTCCTATACAAATCTTAACATACTTACAAAAAAGCTCCAGTTGATCTTAAATTAATTCCATTAATTTGAGCTTAAATGAATCCCATTAACAAAGATGACACATTTAGGACAAGCAATCATATCCCTGTATTCTGTTTCTAGCCAGAAATGTATCTAAATAATTTTTAAATGTTTCTAAGGTATTGGTATTTACTACCCCCTCAGGTAATGAGTTACACAATTTGATTGCTCTTACAGTGAAGAAATGTTTACGTTGTAGGAGATTAAATCTCCTATCCTCCAGCCTTAATTTGTGACCTCTTATCACAAACAATTTTCTTGGTATAAACAGAGCTTCTGCCATCTCTGTATATGAGCCTTGAATATATTTACATAAAGTAATGTCACCTCTCAAGCGCCCTTTTTCTAGAGAAAAAAGGAGGCATGATTAAGGATTAAATATCTGAAATGTTGCTATGTTTGTCTACTGGTGACCATGTGTTGAAATAAAGGTCCTTTTAACCTAAGAAGTGCTGCTGTGTATAATATTATACAGGGAGTGCAGAATTATTAGGCAAATGAGTATTTTGACCACATCATCCTCTTTATGCATGTTGTCTTACTCCAAGCTGTATAGGCTCGAAAGCCTACTACCAATTAAGCATATTAGGTGATGTGCATCTCTGTAATGAGAAGGGGTGTGGTCTAATGACATCAACACCCTATATCAGGTGTGCATAATTATTAGGCAACTTCCTTTCCTTTGGCAAAATGGGTCAAAAGAAGGACTTGACAGGCTCAGAAAAGTCAAAAATAGTGAGATATCTTGCAGAGGGATGCAGCACTCTTAAAATTGCAAAGCTTCTGAAGCGTGATCATCGAACAATCAAGCGTTTCATTCAAAATAGTCAACAGGGTCACAAGAAGCGTGTGGAAAAACCAAGGCGCAAAATAACTGCCCATGAACTGAGAAAAGTCAAGCGTGCAGCTGCCAAGATGCCACTTGCCACCAGTTTGGCCATATTTCAGAGCTGCAACATCACTGGAGTGCCCAAAAGCACAAGGTGTGCAATACTCAGAGAAATGGCCAAGGTAAGAAAGGCTGAAAGACGACCACCACTGAACAAGACACACAAGCTGAAACGTCAAGACTGGGCCAAGAAATATCTCAAGACTGATTTTTCTAAGGTTTTATGGACTGATGAAATGAGAGTGAGTCTTGATGGGCCAGATGGATGGGCCCGTGGCTGGATTGGTAAAGGGCAGAGAGCTCCAGTCCGACTCAGACGCCAGCAAGGTGGAGGTGGAGTACTGGTTTGGGCTGGTATCATCAAAGATGAGCTTGTGGGGCCTTTTCGGGTTGAGGATGGAGTCAAGCTCAACTCCCAGTCCTACTGCCAGTTTCTGGAAGACACCTTCTTCAAGCAGTGGTACAGGAAGAAGTCTGCATCCTTCAAGAAAAACATGATTTTTATGCAGGACAATGCTCCATCACACGCGTCCAAGTACTCCACAGCGTGGCTGGCAAGAAAGGGTATAAAAGAAGAAAATCTAATGACATGGCCTCCTTGTTCACCTGATCTGAACCCCATTGAGAACCTGTGGTCCATCATCAAATGTGAGATTTACATGGAGGGAAAACAGTACACCTCTCTGAACAGTGTCTGGGAGGCTGTGGTTGCTGCTGCACGCAATGTTGATGGTGAAAAGATCAAAACACTGACAGAATCCATGGATGGCAGGCTTTTGAGTGTCCTTGCAAAGAAAGGTGGTTATATTGGTCACTGATTTGTTTTTGTTTTGTTTTTGAATGTCAGAAATGTATATTTGTGAATGTTGAGATGTTATATTGGTTTCACTGGTAAAAATAAATAATTGAAATGGGTATATATTTGTTTTTTGTTAAGTTGCCTAATAATTATGCACAATAATAGTCACCTGCACACACAGATATCCCCCTAAAATAGCTATAACTAAAAACAAACTAAAAACTACTTCCAAAACTAATCAGCTTTGATATTAATGAGTTTTTTGAGTTCATTGAGAACATGGTTGTTGTTCAATAATAAAATGAATCCTCAAAAATACAACTTGCCTAATAATTCTGCACTCCCTGTATATGTGAGGACTTTGCAGCATCCTGGGAACAGCGTGCACTCACACAGGAAGGTGCGGGACTCATACATTGTCTGTATCATTTTCTAGAGAAAACAGACCCAGTTTGGCTAACCTCTCTTCATAGCATACATTTTTCATTCCCCTTATTAGTTTTGTCGCTCTTCTCAGAACTTTTTCTAAGTCTGCAATGTCTTTTTTTGAGATTGGTCCACAGAACAGCACTCCATACTCTAGGTGAGGTCTTACCAGGGATTTATATAGTGACATAATTATGCTTTCCTCTCTTGCATCAATGTTTCTTTTAATACATGCTAGTATCTAACTAGTCTTTGAAGCCGCTGCCCTGCATTGTGCGCCCATCTTTAGCTTGTAATCTATTAGTACTACAAAATCCCTTTGATCCTCTGTTTTGATAAGTCTAGTTCCATTTAAACAATAGATTGCCTGCTTTTTTTTTTACTTCCAAAATGTAGAACTTCACATTTTCCAGTATAAAATCAAATTTTCCATTTACCTTCCCATACTTCTAATATTGGTAGATCCCCTTGCAAATCAAGTTCATCCTGCCTTTACCTAATGACCTTACATAACTTTGTATCATCTGCAAAAATAGAGATGTTGCTATTTAAATCTTGCCCCAAGTCATGAAATTATTAAAAAGAACAGTGCCCAGTACCTATCCCTGGGGGACTTCACTTATGTATATTGCATCAGCTCATTCCCCTTTAACTATATTTTTACTTTTTCCTCATAAAATCTAATTAAATTAGATTGACATGATCTATTTCTCATAAAAAAGAATAGTATAAGATGAAGGTGCGCTAGAGTGTATGCCACTCTAATGGAACCTCCTCTAAAGATTCCTATATGTATTTCAAGTGGTGAATGTAGATTTAGAGGGCGCTAAATAAGCTTAAACACTACAGATGTTGTTAAATTACTCAAACAGTATTTTCACAAAATGATAGGAATGTAACAATTATTCCTTGGTTTCTCTTTTTTTATACACAATTATCCAGTATTATTATCTATAATCTGCCTTTTATTTATACTTATATCTATATACCAACCATAAATTTGTTACTATATGCTGTTACTATAATATTCCACAGTTTATATAAAATTGGTACAATCAGCCTTTTGCTTATCAAAATTTTAATGACAATTAAAATAAGACACAACATTGATCAAATCCTAAAATCCTAAAGATTCTTAAAAATCTTAAAAAGTCTTACACATACATATGTGTATATAAGGGACGTCTCCCTTTAAAATCGTATAGGCCTTGTTAATACCACCTTAAAATACAGAGCTAGGAGTCCGTTGCTACGTGATAGTAACTCCAATAGCTTTTTAAAACATTATATCCATTGCTTTAGTTCTATTGTAGAACGCTTGAAACACTGTGAAAAGTATTTCTATATATAATGGTCAGTGTCTATAAAAAAGGCAAAAGATCTTGTAATCTTTCAATACATATATCGATCTATATATCATTTGGAGAGGAGAGAAGGAAGAGCTTGAAGAATTCATGAGATCCATGAATACAAATAATAGAGGTTTACAGTTCACATATATAGCAAGCCAAGAAAAAATTACTTTCTTGGATTTGGAAATAACAGTAACTGAAAAAGGTATAGAAACTTGTACCCATTTTAAAAAAGTTGACAGCAACAATTATATAGACGCAAATAGCTGCCATCTACAAAAATGGAAAAACAAAATCCCATTAGGACACACATTACGTATTAGAATTTTTTTTTACAAATATAGTAGATTTTGAAAATCAAATTTTATAACATAAATTTAACAAAGCAAGAGACAAAAATAGAGAGGAATTACTCTCAGGTAGTAATAGAAATAGTCAAACTTTAGATGCTGAAAAAACAAATATAGAAACCCCATTTGTGACTACCTATATTAATGATTTTAAGATGATGGAGAAAATACTTTTAAAACATTAGAACCTAGTCCAAAAAGATCCCATTATAGGAGATAAAGTTACCCCTGTACCAAGGATAATATACAGAAAAAATAAAAATCTAAAAAAATCTATTGGCTCCAAGTGAATTCAGACAGTATAGAGAAACGAATAAAGGAACTGTAGACATACAAGGTCATAGGCTGAATGGGTTCTACCCATGCTTAACTTGCAAAGCATGCCAACATGGAGTTAAAACTAAAGAATGGATATATTTTCAAACAAAATAAAAAATTGAGATTACGGACATCATTAGATGCACCGATAAAGGTGTTGCATATGTGTTAGAGTGTAGCTGCAAACTCCAGTACTTAGGAGAGACTACCAGACCCCTCAAAGATAGAATCAGAGAACACCTCTGTCAGGAAAGGTAACCTTGATACGTACATTTACAAACATTTTAGGGAGGTTCACCAAAATAGAGAAAACGATTTGAAATACTAGTGGGGAGTATGTAAAGTGAAGCCCAATTGGAGAAGTAGGAAACTTTGAACAGAAACTGTTACATAAAGAAGCGGAACTAATTTATAAAGTGAAAACTCTGAAACCTAGAGACTTAAATTCTGAGATAGATCTAAGTCCATTTCTATAAATAAATAAAAAGGAATCCCTAAGATAGACTATTTGATAGGATACAGTTCACTCTTACATTGACACATTTAACTTAAAGGGACACTGAACCCAATTTTTTTCTTTTGTGATTCAGATAGAGCAGCAATTTTAAGCAACTTTCTAATTTACTCCTATTATCAATTTTTCTTTGTTCTCGTGCTATCATTATTTGAAAAAGAAGGCATCTAAGCTATTTTTTTGTTTCAGTACTCTGGACAGTACTTTTTTATTAGTGGATGAATTTATTCACCAATCAGCAAGGACAACCCAGGTTGTTCACCAAAAATGGGCTGGCATCTAAACTTACATTCTTGCATTTCAAATAAAGATATCAAGAGAATAAAGAAAATTTGATAATAGGAGTGAATTAGAAAGTTGCTTAAAATTTTATGCTCAATCTGAATCACGAAAGAAAAATTTTGGGTACAGTGTCCCTTTAAGTAATGTCACTATTAATAGTGTGCAAAATTAATTAAATTTATATTATAATAAGATATAAAATATGTATGATTAGAATGAAAGTATCACAAATATTACAAATTGTATTAGTGTTATTATATTAGGAAATTTATCACTATAAATCACACATGAATTTCATAATATACATTCTCTCACTTTACTTATAAAAGTCATTATTAAAATAAAGGGAATCAAATGTATTTTTGGATTGTATTGAGATAGTTTCTTGTTAAATTAAAATATGTGATATATCAGTATTTCCAACAATATATCATTATAGAAATAAATACCGCCTTAAGAATCTGGCCTGAGGTAATACAAGTATACCACCTTAAAGGATTACTTTCTGTTATATTTTTTAAGCTAAACAACTAACATATTAAAGTTAATAAACATTAATTAAAACCTACTGACCTATATTTTCTCCAAAACAAAGTTTCATAACGTTCTAAAAGTTATATCTTTTATTCGCCGATGATGTCACGTTATCCTGCCCACTATTTTCAGCACTGAGTGTTCAAAATACTTAAACCAATAACTTTGTGTTTAAAGCGCCATTTTGAAACCTAGGTATTGTAAACGGATTGGTACAGAGCAAAGGATACCCACAGAGTGGGTTTGGAAAACAATTAAATTTGCAGACAAGATTTCTGATATACGGTAGAGATATGTTAATGAAATGCTATTGATAAAAAGCGTATTTGGGGTAGTTAGTTAGTAACAGGCATAGAAAATATTTACTTACAGTGGCCCTTTAAGTTAAGAACCAATGAAAAGCAAGATACACCTTTAAAAAGAACCGGTATCCCATTCAATTTTATCCTTGATAAAGCCCAGTACAGGGTGAAACGTGTCAAATAGATTGGCTGAGGTGCCTGGTTCACTAACTTATCTTTAACAAGTAATTGTTCAAATTGCAACGGATTCAAGAACGAAAAAGTGAGACAGCAAAAAGTGACAAGAAGAAACCTATCACAGAGAGGTTTACGGGTCACGTGACACACATGAAAAACTGCAAGGGGAATCCCTACTCACACGCCGCTAAGGAGACAAAACACCAAAATCGAAGGGGAACACGAGCCGCTTGTCAGGGTGCCAGGAATCAGACGAGAAGTGCAAAAATAATCACATCTTTATTAATAACAAAAAAATAATAAAAAGTCCACAAGTCAAATAACAAGCCAGGAGTCAAAACCAGAGCTGGTAGTCAGACAAGCTGAGTCAGGAGCCAAAGCGAATAGTCAGACGAGCCGGAATCAGGAACAAGGAAAACAGCAGAGTCAGGAACAAGCCAGGAATCAGGAACCAGGAAGGACGTCAGACAGCCAGGTAATACACAGGAACTCTCACAAACAGGTCTGAGACAACGCAAAGGCAAAGCATACTGAACAGAGGCCCTTTAAATAAAAAGTGATGACATCACAATTCTAAAACTGCATCCTGTCTCACACAGATGATGCACACCAGTCTGGTCATAAAAGGAAGTGCAGGAAATGAGCAGCATCCCCCACAATGCACCATAGTCAGCAAGAGAGGTGAGTAAAATGGCTGCCAGCAGCACATGGCAAACAAAACAGGGAAAAAACCCTGACAGTACCCTCCCCTCAACGACCCCTCCCCCGCGAGAGGACAAAAGGCTTTTTGGGGAAACGGGCATGGAAGGCACGGAGGAGGGCGGGAGCATGAACATCAGAGGAGGGAACCCAAGAACGCTCCTCCGGACAGTAGCACCTCCAGTGAACCAAATACTGTACACGGCCCCTGGACATACAAGAGTCAATAATGCTGCTGACCTCATACTCCTCATGGTTGTCAACAAAGATAGGACAGGGACGAGTCAACACAGTGGTAAATTGATTACAAACCAATGGTTTCAAGAGGGAGACATGAAAAACATTGGAGATGTGCATTGCAGGATTAAGGTAAAGAGCGTAGGCCACAGGATTGACCCGTCAGAGTATTCGAAAACGACCAACATAACGGGGAGCCAGTTTATTGGAAGGCACACAAAGGTTCAAGTTGCGGGAGGACAGCCAGACTCTCTCACCAACCTGGTAGGAAGGCACAGGCAGACGCCTACGATCAGCCTGGAACTTTTGGCGCTGCATAGAACGATTAAGGCAATCCTGAATCTGCACCCACAAGGAACGGAGTTGCCGGAGATGTTCCTCCAAAGCCAGAATACCCTGAGACATGAATGAATCGGGCAACAACGATGGTTGAAACCCATAATTCGCCATGAACGGGGATAACTTGGAGGAAGCATTAATAGCACTATTACGAGCAAACTCTGCCCAAGGTAACAGTTCAGACCAATTATTGTGGTGATCTGAGACATAGCAATGGAGGAACTGTTCCAGAGCATGATTAGACCGTTCCGCAGCCCCATTGGATTGAGGGTGATATGCAGAGGAGAAGGAAAGCTGGATCCCAATTTGAGCACAAAAGGAACGCCAAAATCTGGAGACAAACTGGCTACCCCGGTTCGACACTACTGGGTAACCCATGTAAACGGAAGACCTCCCGGGCAAAAATTGAAGCAAGCTCCTGAGCGGTAGGCAGCTTCATCAAGGGAATGCAATGTGACAAAAAAAAAAAAACGGTCAACCACCAGAAGGATAACAGTATTGCCATTGGAAACAGGGAGCTTGACAATGAAGTCCATGGAAAGATGTGTCCAAGGAAGCTCACCATTAGCAATAGGTTGAAGAAGATCCACAGGAAGATGTCGAGGAGTCTTATTCTGTGCACAAACTGAGCAGGAGGCAACATCAGAACGAAGACCTGGCCACCAGAATTGTCGAGTGAAAGACCAAACCATTTGGTTCTTGCCCTTGTGACCTGCGGCTTTAAGATACTAAGTGTGCAAAAGTTTAGTTTGACGATTCTCAGGAACAAAACACTTACCACTAGGTTTCTCAGAAGGTGCATTGGTTTGTGCAGCCAAGATCTCCTCCCCCAAGGGAGAAGTCAAATTAGTACGTATGGTAGCTAAAATATGGTCAGGAGGTATAACAGGAGTAGGTACAGACTCCTCCTTGGACAGAGGCGAAAATTGTCGAGAGAGGGCATCAGCCCTAACATTCTTACTACCAGGCAGGTAGGAGTCCACATAATTAAACCAAGACAAAAATAGCAACCCATCTGGCCTGTCGGAGTGACAAACGTTTTGATTCAGATAAAAAAGTTAAATTCTTGTGGTCAGTAAGAATGAGCACAGGCACGCTAGCACCCTCGAGAAGATGCCTCCATTCCTTGAGTGCCAAAATTATGGCCAGTAATTCCCTGTTGCACTCCGCTGGAGACAATGTCTTAGAGAAGAAACCACACGGATGCAAGGAACCGTCAGGCATAGGACGTTGAGACAAGAGGGCACCTACTCCAGTCTCAGATGC
Source organism: Bombina bombina (assembly GCF_027579735.1). NCBI lineage: Eukaryota > Metazoa > Chordata > Amphibia > Anura > Bombinatoridae > Bombina > Bombina bombina. The sequence goes on from NC_069502.1 coordinate 592,646,379, forward strand.
ATCAACCTCAAGAATGAAAGGCAGGACAGGGTTAGGACGAGCCAGAACTGGAGTGGCAGCAAAGGCAGTCTTAAGACTATCAAAGGCCTTAATGGCAGTAGGTGACCAGTGGAGTGGATCATTCTCTTTATGGGTCATGTCTGCAATAGGTTTGACCAAGGAAGAAAAGTTTTTAATAAACTTTCTATAGTAATTGGCGAACCCCAAAAAACGTTGAATAGACCGAAGACCAACTGGGCGAGGCCACTGCAGAACTGCAGATAACTTGTCAGGATCCATGGAGAACCCTGCAACTGAGATAACATAACCTAGGAAGGTTACTTGAGTCTGATGGAACTCACATTTCTCGAGTTTACAAAAACAGAATTTATGTTTACCTGATAAATTACTTTCTCCAACGGTGTGTCCGGTCCACGGCGTCATCCTTACTTGTGGGATATTCTCTTCCCCAACAGGAAATGGCAAAGAGCCCAGCAAAGCTGGTCACATGATCCCTCCTAGGCTCCGCCTTCCCCAGTCATTCGACCGACGTAAAGGAGGAATATTTGCATAGGAGAAACCATATGACACCGTGGTGACTGTAGTTAAAGAAAATAAATTATCAGACCTGATTAAAAAACCAGGGCGGGCCGTGGACCGGACACACCGTTGGAGAAAGTAATTTATAAGGTAAACATAAATTCTGTTTTCTCCAACATAGGTGTGTCCGGTCCACGGCGTCATCCTTACTTGTGGGAACCAATACCAAAGCTTTAGGACACGGATGAAGGGAGGGAGCAAATCAGGTCACCTAGATGGAAGGCACCACGGCTTGCAAAACCTTTCTCCCAAAAATAGCCTCAGAAGAAGCAAAAGTATCAAACTTGTAAAATTTAGTAAAAGTGTGCAGTGAAGACCAAGTCGCTGCCTTACATATCTGATCAACAGAAGCCTCGTTCTTGAAGGCCCATGTGGAAGCCACAGCCCTAGTGGAAAACTCTAAGCCATCTCCGTGGAGATGTTGCCTGTACAACGGCAAAGAGAATGACTGGGGAAGGCGGAGCCTAGGAGGGATCATGTGACCAGCTTTGCTGGGCTCTTTGCCATTTCCTGTTGGGGAAGAGAATATCCCACAAGTAAGGATGACGCCGTGGACCGGACACACCTATGTTGGAGAAACAGGCCGTTGTCACGTAGTCTCTGAAGAACCCGTGTAACATCAGAATGATGATGTGTGGGTGAGTGTATAAGGGTGTCGTTTAAGTACAACACAACACACTGTTGCAACATATCTCATAGGACATCATTAATAAATTCCTGGAAAACAGCAGGAGCATTACATAGGCGAAAGAGCATTACAAGATACTCATAATGCCCGCTCTTGATGTTAAATGCTGTTTTCCATTTGTGGCCCTCCTTGATCCTAACGAGATTGTACGCTCCTCTCAAATCAAGTTTAGTAAAGACCGTAGCTCCCTTGAGGCGGTCAAAGAGTTCTGCAATGAGCGGAATAGGGTAAGCATTCTTAATTGTAAGACAATTAAGACCCCTATAATCGATGCATGGTCTTAACTCGCCACCCTTTTTCTTCACAAAGAAGAAGCCAGCCCCTGCAGGAGAGCAGGATTTGCAGATGATCCCCTGCGACAGAACATCGACAACATACTCCTCCATAGCACAATTCTCTGCAATAGACAGAGGGTAAACCCAGCCCGGAGGAGGAATGGCTCCGGGTTGCAGGTCTATGGCACAATCGTAAGACCGGTAAGGAGGCAACGTATTGGCACGCACCTTTTAAAAAATGTCTAGGAACTCTCAGTACTCCTCTGGCAATTGAGATACCGAAGAAGTGCAGACTGGTTTCCGAAGACAAGTGGAAATACATAGCGGGGACCACAACAAAATTTCGGACCTGCACCAGTCGAGACTGGGATTGTGCTTTTGGAGCCAGGGATAACCCAGAACAACCGGAAAATGCGGAGAGTTCATTTTGAAACCCTCCAGTTCCAGGTGATAGAGAGCCCCAACAGCCATGGACAATGGAGCAGTTTCGTGAGTAACAAATGCGGGCTGAAGGGGCCTGCCATCAATGGCCTCAATAGCAAGTGGAACAGACCGAGGCAAAACAGGAATGGAGTGCTTTGATACAAAAGCACTGTCAATGAAATAGCCCGCAGCACCGGAGTCAACAAGAGCCTGGGTGACTATGGAGGAGTCCACCCAGGAAAGGACAACCGTGACCAAAGGTTTCTCCTTAAGTGGTTCCGGGGACGAGGATAAACCACCCAAGGTCTGCCCCCGACAGGACCTTAGGTGTGAGCGTTTCCCGGCCGTGTAGGACAAGACTTCAAAAGGTGGCCCTGTACCCACAATAGAGGCAGAGCCCCTCCCTCCTCCTAAAGGCCCTCTCTGCCACGGAGAGTCGCGTGAATTCCAACTGCATCGGCTCAGCAGTACCTAGTGACTCGGGAACAGGAGGCATGGGAGGAGAGGGAGGCATGGGTGGGAATGAATACGTAGGAGACAATGAGACAATGGAACAGGAAGCTTCCGCAAGCGCTCCTTTAAAGAGGGCCTCTCTCCGAATCCGATGTCAATTAGGATCAAAAAAGACACCAATGCCTCGAGATCCTCTGGTAAATCTCTGGCAGCAACTTCGTCTTTAATCGCATCAGAGAGCCCATGAAAGAAGGCGGCAACAAAGGCTTCATTGTTTCAACAACCTCTGCGGCAAGCGTACGGAACTCAATAGCAAACTGAGCAACAGATCTTGTACCTTGCTGAATGGACATGAGTTGTTTAGCAGCAGATGAGGAGCGAGCCGGAACATCAAATACCCTTCGAAAGGAGGCCACAAATTCAGGGTAATCGAAATCACAGGTTTAGTCTCCCACAAGGGATTAGCCCAGGCAAGAGCTGTGTCAAAGAGTAACGAGATGAGAAATCCCACCTTAGCTCTGTCAGAGGGAAACGCCTGAGGTAACATTTCAAAGTAAATGCCCACCTGGTTCAAAAACCCTCTGCACTGAATAGGATCGCCTCCATATCGCTGAGGTAGAGGTGCAGAACCGGACATGCTCCTGGTAGGACTAGGTGCAGCAGCGGAAACAGGAGCAGCCATAACTTGTGGGACACTTTGGTCCAAATGTGCAGTGCGAGTCAGCAGGGTTTGCAGGGCTAGTGCAAATTGATCCAAGCAGTGATCCTGTTCATCCATCCTGGACATGATAGCAGGTAAAGGTGGATTATTAGCAGCATCAGGATTCATGGCCTTTGCATAATGTCAGGGTGCCAGGAATCAGACTGAGACGAGAAGTGCAAAAATAATCACACCTTTATTAATAACAAAAAAATAATAAAAAGTCCACAAGTCAAATAACAAGCCAGGAGTCAAAAGCAGAGCTGGTAGTCAGATGAGCCGAGTCAGGAGTTAAAGCAAATAGTCAGACGAGCCGGAATCAGGAACAAGGAAAACAGCAGAGCCAGGAACAAGCCAGAGATCAGGAACCAGGAAGGACGTCAGACAGCCAGGTAATACACAGGAACTCTCACAAACAGGTCTGAGACAACGCAAAGGCAAAGCATACTGAACAGAGGCCCTTTAAATAATAAGTGATGACATCAAAATTCTAAAACTGCATCCTGTCTCACACAGATGATGCACACATGGCAAACAAAACAGGGAAAGAACCCTGACACCGCTGAAGTGGTAAGAAGAACCCCATTAGACATAAGGCAACTACTCGAGGCGGTGAGTTAGGTCGATATCAGACCCGTAAATTGAAAAAAATCATTACTGTCACGTCTTTTCTGGCCATTTGTACTCACCAACTGCCATATAACAGAATCACACAAGAGAATTGTACACAACTACTGTTAACTGCCAACATCCAGATACAGAGTCCGTTTAACCAGACTAATAACACTAGCATATAACAACATAGTTAAAAAGCTGGATAACTGTGTGTGTGAATAGCCTAAACAAAAAGATTGACACTATAAGTGCACTGAAAGTGTAACACCTAGTTTGGAAACAGAAAAACAACAAATTACTGCAACAAAAGTATAAAAAAAAAAAACTATCCAAAAAATTGAAACTCTTACAAGATCTTTTGCCTTTTTTATAGACACTGACCATTATATATATAAATACTTGTCAGTGTTTCAAGCGTTCTACAATAGAACTAAAGCAATGGATATAATGTTTTAAAAAGCTATTGGAGTTACTATCACGTAACAACGGACTCCTAGCTCTGTATTTTAAGGTGGTATTAACAAGGTCTATACAATTTTAAAGGGAGACGTCCCTTATATACACATATGTATGTTTAAGACTTTTAAGATTTTTAAGAATCTTTAGGATTTTAGGATTTGATCAATGTTGTGTCATGTTAATTGTCATTAAAATTTTCATAAGCGAAAGGCTGATTGTACCAATTTTATATAAACTGTGGAATATTATAGTAACAGCATATAGTAACAAATTTATGGTTGGTATATAGATATAAGTATAAATAAGAGGCAGATTGTAGATAATAATGCTGGATAATTGTGTATAAAAAAGAGAAACCAAGGAATAATCATTACATTCCTATCATTTTGTGAAAATACTGTTTGAGTAATTTAACAACATCTGTAGTGTTTAAGCTTCTTTAGCGCCCTCTAAATCTACAATGACCACTATTTCTCATAAAACCATGCAGATTTGAAATCATAATCTTGTTTAAACGAATATATACATCAACATAATCTCTTATAATCCCCACAATTCATGTCAGACTAACTGGTCTCTTTAACGATTCAGAAAGGGCATGCCATTTTAATCAACTTTCTATTATCAAATTTACTTCATTCTCTTGCTATCTTTATTTAAAAAGCAGAAAGTTAAAGCTTAAGAGTTGGCCCATTTTTGGTTGAGGACCTGGGTTATGCTTGCTTATTGGTTTGCTAAATATAGCCACCAATAAAGCAAGCACTATCCAGGATGCTGAACCTAAAATAGGCCTAAGCTTTAAATTCCTACTTTTTAAATAAAGAAAAGAGAACACAGAACATTTTATAGTAGGAGTAAATTAGAATTAATTTAGGAGTAAATTAGAAAGTTGCTTAAAATTAAATGTTCTATCTGAATCATTAAAGAAAAAAAAAATGAGTTTAATATCCCTTTAAGACTGCCTTCCCTGCTTCTATCAATCATGCTGTTTGGGACGTAGTCTGCATTCATTCTACTGCTGGAACTTACCTGCCTAATTAATTATTCATGCACCCGATTCTCTCAGCCACTATTTAGACACGTCAGGCAGGGCCGTCTTTAATATTGACTGGACCCTGGGCAAAAAAAATCTTGCCCCCCCCCAGACCTAAGCAGTACTAATAATAAATATATACATTCCCCCACTGTGTATTCATTAAATATTCTTTTGAATGTGATTCTGGTGTGAGGTTAGCTGGTTAAAGAGATTGAGGGCAGCCAACAGGAGAAAAGCAAGGTAAAGACTGAGGAGGAAGCATGGAGGTGCAGACAAATATAAGTTTACTGACTGGAACAGCAGAACTACTATGGGAAGCTGTAAAATTTGAGACGGAGAGAAAACAAAAACTATAAAATAAACCTTACATTAATATGTGACGTATCAGCATGACCCTATACATCAGCCACAGCAGCACATGTCACTTCTTTGCTAGGAACTAGACAATGCTGCATGGGGAGGGGAGTGTGTGTGCACTCACTTATTCTTCCCACTGACACCTTTCTACAAAGCACTGTTCCCCTAACAAACTTCAGTTAGTTGATCTTAGGGCCACAGCAGAAAGAGCAGGGCTAAGGGGACCAGCAGACTGGATGCTGTCTGCCCTAGGCTGCATGGATACAGTGTGAGATGAGTCACACAGCCTCAAGACTGAAGAGAGCAGTGTATGCAGCTTCACAGATGCTCAAATCCTCACATGCCTGCCACTCCAGTCAGCCCTACCCAGAAATAATCCCCACCACCAGAGCAATTACCTGGTAACAGTGGTAACCCCAGTAGGACCTTTTCTGATGCAGTGGGAATGGCTGGATGCCGAGTTAGGGCTTTGCATTCAGTGCTGAACAGTGCACATCTAAAACAGCACATGGCAATAGCTTGGCATGACACCGGCACGTCTGGCACAGTTTTTAAAAAAAATATAAGCAGAGAACTTTTGACTGTGACAGTATAAGGACTGAATGTGTGTGTTCCCCATGTCATATCAGCAGTCTGGTATTTTTTTTTAGGACTCTTGGGCCCCTCAACAGAGACTGGGTACTGGGCAGCTGCCCCTTTTGCCCTGTGTTAAAGACGGCCCTGACGTCAGGCCTATTGTGCTTTGCACTAGCTTTGAAGTTTGTTCCAGATTTACAGATCCCTGTGTTTGTTCCCAGCATGACCTTTCCTAGAGATGTTCAAGTTTACAGCCTTACCTATCTGTTAAAGCCTGAATTCTACTAAATCGCAAGTAACCATATATTTCCTGCATTGTTTCCTGGACACTGCTATTTAGTTAACTCTGAACTCCAACTTACAAGTTTGTATTTTGCCTGTATCATTGGTATCATTGGCATTTATTTAAAGCAATCTGAAGAACTTGTTAATAGACTGACCTCTAGGGGGAATGACCAAGTGAAATTAGAAGAAACTAGAATTAAAATTATCTCACTATGCAGTTTAGAGAAACAAGAGGGAGAGAGAATAAACTGTATTTACCACACAGTACACAAGTCAGTTCCCTCAAATAGTTAAAATTATAAAAAGAAAAATATACCACACAGTACACAAGTCAGTTCCCTCAAATAGTTAAAATTCTAAAAAGAAAAAGATAGCTCCCAGTATGGTCTCAAATTTAAAACAGAAAAGAGGCCACTCATGGCTAGGGAGTCATGGCACTTTCAGATGTGAAAGCCAGGACATGCTTAACCTGTAGTAATGATAGAGGTGTCTAAGCAGTTTAGACCAGCTGTTGATAATATGGCTTATAATATAAAGTTTTATGCCAATTGCAAAAGAACTTTTGCCATTTACAGTATCTGTTAGAGTGCAATATTTGCCACGTTCAATACATTGGTAAAACAACAAGGGAGGTCAAGCTACATATATGTGAACACATTAACGATGTAAAAAATTATGACAAAGACTCCACAGTTGCCAGGCATTTTAACAATATGCATTTCACAAGTATAGCAGATTTCAGTGTAAAAATAATTGATGTGGCTAAAATGCCTCCACGAGGAGGGAATAAGTATAAGATCCTTGGAAAGAAGGAATTATACTGGATATATAAATTGAATACTAGGGTTACATTTTGAATGGGATATCAGTTATTATGTGTAGTAAATTAAATTTGATGTGATAAAGTATTGCATAATTTGGTATGCACATTCATCTAATCTTGAAATATGTATTAAGTTATTATGGAAATGACATATGTATATGAAAATAATATACTGTTACAAAATATACTGTTATAATGTATTATCACCTCAAGTTGTTTCCAGGAGCTAGCATGAATCATATGTTTTATTAATCATCTGTTGTTGTTTTTATTGTTAAGTAAAGTGAAAATGTAGAATCTCCTATATGCAGATAAAGTGATGTATTTTTATTAAATGGCACCGCTGCTAATAGCTAGCGTTTAGACGGTACAGTCCCAAAAAGCCTTTTCCTCAGCAATGCGATGCGGGAACAGACAAACCCCCTCACCTCAGATCAGTCTGGTCCTGGGGACGTGGGAGGCTGTGTCCGGCAATCTCCTGGATAACAGGTAGTGTTACTCTGGCGTACTTCCCAAATGCAACTTCCTGACACCTCTGGCTGCCAATCCCATTTAATCCCTCCTCAGACGTCTTCGGAGGGGGGGGGGGGGGTAGAGTTTGTACGTGCGTCCTCCGCTCTCTGGCTTCCAATTGGATATAGCCCATAGACCTCTGCTCCTAGGCTTCTGATAGGGTACAACCCGTCCTGCAGTGTAGCTCAACCAGACTTCGGGGAATAGTAGGAGAAGTCTCCTAAATACCGTGCTATCACGCTGAACGGTAAAAGACAAATTTCAGCAAACAAAGGAGAAGGGGAGCACCGGTACGAATAAAAAACTCTTTATTGATCCAAAATTGTTTAAAACAACAGAAACAAAGGTGGTATTATCTTAATAGGAGTCAGCTCTTACAGCTGACATGTTTTGGCGTGCTGCCGTTATCAAAGCTGCTGATTTGCGCAGGTGATCCCCCGCCTTTTAAAATAGAATAGATGACTCCTATAGGACAATAATTTGAAGCATCATTTACATATTAACTGCTTCCTATCTCACAGGTAACAATCTTAACCTAGTACCTAAACTTCCAGTGTGATGTGTTTTGTTCCTGACATATCACCCCAACCTTGGCTACAGGACAAGTTTTTATGAAAAACATGTGTCTCAACTGCAGGTCCACATACACAATATATCTCATCTCGTGCATTGACTGCACAAAACAGTGTGTGGGCCTCACCACTCGTGAGGTCAGGTCAAGAATCAGGGAGCACCTTTCGAGCATCAGGGTGGGAACAGCAAGTACCCCCCTGGTTCAACATTTTACTGACAAACATGGGAAAAACTCGGATACGTTCCGATGGACATGCATTGAAAGAGTCTTAAGACCTCCGAAAGGAGGTGATAGGGACAAATTGTTAGCTAAGCGTAAGATCTTCTGGATCTTCACATTAAAAACTAGAAATCCATCAGGTCTGAATTCCATGTACGACCTGATCAATTATTGGGAGTAATGGTAAAACAATAGGATTACAGACTTACTCTTTTTTCTATAGCGTGAGATCTTGTAGATCTTCACACTGGGAACTGGTTATCCAATAGGTCTAAATTCCATGTATAACCTAATTTATTATTGGGAGTATTGGTTAAATAAGAGGAGGTTAGACTTAATCTTTTGGCATACTTCCATTAATTTGGTCACTGTTGGCAATGATTCATCGCACTAGAATACAAATCTACACAGATATGCAGATATTGAATACTTCATATTTGACACATTACATCTTGGTTGTTCTATAAGTAGACACTCTGACAAGAATTCCCACAATTGGCCACCTTTTGCAAGTTCTTTGTTAACTTTACAAATAGGATCAAACCAGGTTTTGGTAGCATCTTCTTGTTAGGAACTTGCATTATGGGTTACTGCTCAGGATTGATGGTCACACACAGATATTTTCACACACTTGGGTCACCTTATTGAGGAAATATCACCATTCAGGGTCATTCCCCATAAACCTTGTTATCAATTGAAATACATAGTAGAATTTGGAATACTACTTGATTCGTTGCTATTCCCAAGGGGGGTATCTTTGCTTTAGGAGAGGTATATTTACCAACTGTCATATTCCTTTTACTCATGTATATAGATACGTTAGAATTTATAGGATACATAATTGGTGCACACAGTAGAAACTTCATTTAATTATGACTTTATATCAAATGTTAGGGACATTTCAATAGGAAGCAAATTTATGTCAGGTAGCTACTATTACCAGTAATTAAACTAACATTGTAGCTTGTTGGTGGAATTCATAACCTACACTATTGCAAAGAGTATACATTCAGGTTGGGGTGATATGTTAGGAACAAAACGAATCACACTGGAAGTTTAGGTACACGGTTAAACAGATTGTTACCTGTGGGATAGGAAGCAGTTAATATTTAAATTATGCTTCCAAGTATTGTCCTATAGGAGTAATCTATTCTATTTTAAAAGGCGGGGGATCACCTGCACAAATCTGCAGCTTTGATAACAGCAACACGCCGAAACATGTCAGCTGTAAGATCTGACTCTTATTAGGAAAATACCACCTTTATTTCTGTTGTCTTAAACAATTTTGGATCAATAAAGAGTTTTTTATTTGTACCAGTGCTCCGCTACTCCTTTGTTTGCTGAAATTTATTGTTAAGTAGACACATAGGTGATTAAGGAGTTAAATCAGGTAGAAAGTTGTATACTCCTTTATAAGGAGGTTGTAGGCTCACACCTGTAGTCTATGATTAAGCACCGCTAGTGGTGCGAGACTGTGACTCTGTCCGTTGCTTGTACTGTAAGTTGTGTCTTCAATAAATTGCATTCTGTTTTTTTGGATCCACTGTTGTGCAGCCGGTTCTGTTTTTTATTGTTAGTTTTTGCAGATTGGTTCACTGCTTCACCGATGTATTGCACCCTGCCTGTGTACTCTGAAATTGTTCAAGGCTGGTGTCTGACGTCATCATCTGGAGCTGAAGCCAGTAGCGGTAGTGAGTTTGGAGCAGCCACTGTGGATATTTGCTGTAAACAAACTGATTGCCTGTGATTCTCCAATATTTGCTGCAACAATATTTAATGTTTTAACTTGCAATTTGCCTATCACCTGTGCTGCTCTGCTTATTAGTCTGGCATACAGCTCCAAATAATATTGTGTACTGTGAGCTCTGCAATAACTCCTAGCAACTACAAATCACAGTATATACTAACTGTTCCGTTTCGAAGCCTGAATATCTTGCATTGTTATGTTTTATACTTCATGAATTCTGCAGAAGCTCCTAGCAACTATGAGTCACAGTATCTATTATCTGTTTCCTTTGAAGCCAGAATATATTGCAAAATTATGTCTTACACTTCATGAACCCTGCAATAACTCCTTCCAATATGAATCACAAAATCTCAACTATCTACGTCCAGGATACTCTTCCCGGGTGAGGGGTAGGTATCTCCAATTCCCTACCACTGCCCAAGGGTCTGTCTCTTGAGCGGTTATACACCAAGATGTGACAATAGCAGATTAGATCTGTACCCCATTAGTGTCTAACTAGAGGCCATCCTAGACTCTGGCCAGATCGTCTTACCACCTCCTGAGGTCCTTGGAGTCGTAATGCGGTGTGCGCTAATCCATTCCTCATAAAGAGTCTGATGGAGAGGAAGTGGGTGGGACGTGCACCAACAACACTCTCCTGTGGCAGGAAGTTTGTTAACCCTTCCCTTGGCCATGGGTTTATGACCCTATGTTATCCCAGCTAACAGCTGGCTTGGGAACTTTCCAGCGACACCCGTGGCATATCTGTGTACAAGACAGTAATCCTAGATCCCTTTCTTGCAGGAACTTTCCATTGAGAGACAGAATGTTGGTACATTTCTTCTTAGTACTCCAGTCCTTGCCCTCTCCTTGACAAGGCAAAAAACTACTGGTAAAGAGGGAGAAGTAGTAGGAGGGATACTTAAACTCTGGTTTGAGGTGTCTTTAAATCCTCCTGGTGGCTGGGTGATTTAATACCAAGAGCAATGTTGACTTTCACAACCATCAAAAATAAATAAACTTAGCTAAAGGGACTATGAAGGAAGAACTATCTTCCAAATGAATGTTAAACATATAGCCAGAGTAAAAATGCCCCCAACCATTTTGGGAGTAACTTCCAAAAGCTTAAAATAGAAGCCTTGAGAAGAAATAAAAGCAATACCTGACTCAAATTTCTGGATATAATCTCAGAAACAGCAACAGGGACAAGATACACTAGAAGGAGGTAAATAATTCGGAACTGGCCTTTTATGCTAAGTTGAAAGAGGAATGGCTACCATCATTTCAGCACTGTTGTTCAAATTAAGTAAATAATTCCAAGAGAAAAAAAAAATGTATATTCTTCCTGTAAGGAACAAATAGAAGGAGCAATAATACCCAATGAAGAAAGAACAGTAGTACTAATGGTCAGAATGCATTGAAACATTATACATTTATTGCATAAGATTGCTGAAGGAAATACCTTAGCATATAACAATATAAACATTTATTAATAGCAGTAACATGTTCAAATGATCCAGTTTCAAAGAAAGATTTAGAGACCGAATTACAAGGCTCCATAACTGCAAAAACAAAACTAATAATAAAGTTAAATGTAGAAAACAAAGTTAAATGATAAAATCCATTAAAAGAGCTATTGAAGAAAGGGAGGCACTTGCCCCTTATGAATAAAACTCTTTAAATTTGAGAAATAACTAATACAAGACAAGAACATCTTGCCGATGTACGCAGACCCAAAATGTAAGTGCGTGCAAATAACTTGCAGGCGTCAATGTACACAAATAAAAACATATTAACACTTTAAAAGGAGAAATAGCAAATAACAACATGTGTATAACTGCCCCAAGGTGATATACATATATAACAACGGCTATGTAGCTATATAACAAAGGGCTTATCGAGTGCCAAGTAAGACAAAGACTAAGGTACAGGTGAGGTAGGAGGGATTTTATAGAGTTATTGGTGTTTGGAAATCTTTAGGGAAGAGTAATTTCCAGGAGTAATGGATTGTAGACTCTAGCGACCGGTATGAAATAAAATATACCAAAGGGCAAATGTTAAGGATTCCCCCCAAAAAATGTAGTAGAGACAGTAACTACATAGCTCATTCAAATTTACTAAAATAAAGCTATATAGAGAGAGGATATAATGATGGCACCATTTAAACAATAGGATATTGAGATGGTTCTTCGACACTGATAAGAACATAGTATATGTAATCCAATTGTAAATGTGGGCTTCAGTACGTAGGCGAGTCAGAGAGACCTGTCTGGGAGAGGATTCTGGGAGAGGATTTGGAAACATATTATATGAATTGAAAATGCAGAGACAGATAGAAATAAAGATCTTCCAGTTTCCAAGAATTTTATGAAATGTAATGGAGATATTTTTTATTTTTTTTAGTTACATTGGTATTACTAATTTAAAATACTTGGAAATATTGTGTGGGTATATAGTGCATTCAGAGCACTTGATTTTTTCACATTTTAGGTTGCAGCTTTATGCTCAGTACTTATGTGAAGCACATTAGGCAGCAATTACAGCTTCAAGTCTTTTTGGGTATGATGCAACAAGCTTTGCACAACTGGATAATATAATTTATGCTTACCAGATAAATTCCTTTCCTTCCTGGCAGGGAGAGTCCACAACTTCATTCCTTACTGTTGGGAAATACAACACAACTTCATTCCTTACTGTTAGGAAATACAACACTTGGCCACCAGGAGGAGGCAAAGACACCCCAGCCAAATTTATCTGGTAATCATAAATTATGTTTTCCTTACAGTAAAGAATGAGTCCACAACTTCATTCCTTACAGTTGGGAAAATTATACCCAAGCTCCAGAGGACACTGAATGAATAAAGGGAGGGAACAAAAAAAGAAGCAGACCCTATTCTGAGGGCACCACAGCCTGCAAAACTTTTCTCCCGAAAGATGCTTCAGCCGAAGCAAACACATGAAACTTGTAAAATTTAGAAAAAGTGTGTAAGAAGGAATAGGTAGCCTTACAAATCTGATCCATAGAGGCTTTGTTCTTAAAATCCAAGAAGGTAGCCACTGCTCTAGTGGAATGAGCCGTTATCCTCTCAGGAGGCTGTCGCCCCACAGTCTCATAAGCTAAGTGGATGACACTCCTCTCCTCAACCAGAAATATAGGGAAGTCATAGTAGCCTTCTGATCTTTACGCTTCCCCGTATAGATGATAAACAAAGAGGAAGATTGTCTGAATTCCTTAGTAGCCTGAAGATAGAACTTCAAGGCACGAACCACATCAAGCGTTACTTCGCTGAAGAAGGATTAGGACACAAGAAAGGAACAACAATTTCTTGATTAATGTTACAATCACACACCACCTTAGGGAGGAAACCTAATTTAGTATGTAAAACCGCCTTATCAGCATGGAAAACAAGATAAAGGGAGTCAAATCTCAGAAACTCTGTGCGGAAAGGCAATAGCCAGCAGAAAAAGAACCTATCAAGATAATTTAATGTCAACAGTATGCATAGGCTCAAACGGAGTCTGCAGCAAAACACTAAGAACAAGATGTAGGCTCCAAGGCGGAGCCCCAGATCTAAACACAGGTCTGATCCTAGTCAGAGCCTTAAAGGGACACTGAACCCCATTTTTTCTTCTATGATTCAGATAGAGCATGCAATTTTAAGCAACTTTCTAATTTACTCCTATTATCAATTTTTCATCATTCTCTTGCTATCTTTATTTGAAAACAACATCTAAGCTAAGGAGCCAGCCAACTCTGGACAGCACTTGTTAATTGGTGGATTAATGTATCCTCCAATCAGCAAGAACAACCCAGGTTGTTCACCAAAAATGGGCCGGCATCTAAACTTACATTATTGCTTTCTAAATAAAGATACCAAGAAAATTAAGAAAATTTGATTATAGGAGTAAATTAAAAAGTTGCTTAAAATTGCATGCTCTATCTGAATTACACACACACAAAAAATTTGGGTTCAGTGTCCCTTTAACAAAGGACTGCACATCCGGAAGCTCAGCCAATCTCTTGTGCAGTAACACCAACAGGGCCAATATCTGTACATTCAGGGAACTAGCAGATAAACCCTTCTAAAGTCCATCCTGGAGAAAAGATATATTCTGGCAACCTTAAACTTATGCCAGGAAAAGCCACGCTCTTCACACCAGTACAAGTAAGTCTTCCACACTTTATGGTAGATACAAAGAGTAACTGGCTTACAAGCTTGAGCCAGAGTGTCAATAACATTCTCAGATAACCCTCTCTTGGCTAAGACTAAGCGTTCAATCTCCACGCAGTCAGCCTCAGAGAATCTAGATTTTGATGAACAAAGGGATCCTGTATCAGCAGATCTCTGCGACAAGGTAACCTGAACTGAGGAGATGAGGACATCCCCCCAGATCCGCAAACCACATCCTTCGCAGCCACGATGGAGCAATCAGAATAATCATGCTCACTCCTGCTTGATGCAAGCCACCACACAAGGGAGAAGCGTTAATGGAGGAAAAAGATATACGAGTCTAAACCTCCATGGTACGTATAGGGCACCTATCAATTCCGCCTGAGGGTCCCTCCACCTCGACCCGTACCTGGGTAGCTTGGTATTGAGGCAGGATGCCATGAGATCTACCTCTGGCGTCCCCCACTCGCTGCATATCTCTGCAAACACCTCAGGGTGGAGAGACCATTCTCCTGGGTGAAAAGATTGCCTGCTGAGGAAGTCTGCTTCCCAGTTGTCCACACCCGGAATGTAGATCGCTGACAGCATACATCTGTGATTCTCCGCCCACTCTAGTATCTGAGATACTTCTCTCATCACCAAGGAACTTCTCGTCTCCTCCCCCCCCCCCCCCCTTATGGTTGATGTAGACAACCAAGGTTATATTTTGTCTGATTGGAATCTGATAAACTGGGACGAACCCAGAAGGGGCCAATTCTTCACGGAGTTCCAATATATTGATCGGAAGGGAGGACTCCTCCAGAGTCTACAGTCCTTGTGCCTTCTTTAAACCCCAAACGGCCATAGAAATAATGCAGTCCAGCCCTGGACTGAATAAAATCTTCCCCTTGAAAATAAGAAAAAAGGAGTCTGGATTTAGAAGTCATATCCACAGACCAAGACTTCAACCAGAGAGCCCGGCGGGCTAGGACAGCAAAGCTAGAAGCCTATGCATTTAGGCGAATAATTTGAGTATTCGCATCACAAATGAAGGAGTTAGCAATTCTTTAGGGACTCCTAAACACAACAGACCGTTACAGTGTTGCAACAGCTAAGGAGGATTTCAATTTGGCGTATGTTTGATTTTCACGCTGCACTCCATCGCTGCATGCGCTGAAAGTGATGTCTAATGTAGACAAGAAGTTGTTCCACTGGCTTATGAGTATTCGCGCTGCTATCGGTGACTGAAAGAAATTAAGGTATTTGTTCTCACCTCTGTTCGTCTCATCCGTCTTACCCCTCCCGTTGGATCTCTCCGCTCTGTTTCTCTGCTCTGTGGCGGTTGCAGGATTCCTCCGATGGCATTTGACGTCACTCCCTCGTGACCGGTCCTGACCTATGGAGGGGCAGACTTGGCGAACAGCTGTCCAGGCAACTAACAGTGTACACCGGTCTTGGCAGCAAGGAAATGCAGGTGTGTACCCGGAGCTCCCTCGGGTAAACCCGGGCTGTACGCCCTGTAGCAGCACACAAAGGCCCTCTCCTTGGCCAAAATTTCAAAAAATAGTGCAAGAAATGCAGCTTAGGTAAAAATGTGGTAGCTTTATTCAAACAATTAAAACTCTTCAAGCTATCGTGCAGTGAACTTTAAAAAGAAAATGAATTGTCACAGAAATAGGCCAGTCTGACGCGTTTCGGCTCTATACGAAGCCCATCTCAACTAATTCTTTAATTCATGCTAGGAGTAGCCATCCACACCATTTGCATTATGGTGTGGCAAAAGGCCAACTAATCAGAGCAAAACGTAATTGTACAGAAGACTCTGATTGTGTGACCGAAAGTACTAAATTGGTTCAGAAGCTGAGAGAGAGGGGCTATCCGGAGGGCCCAACAAATAGAGCTCTGAAGGAAGTTAACGGCATACCGAGAGACATGCTGTTAAAGCCCAAATCCCCCAAACAAAAAGACACAAATGAAATCACATTTGTAACCACCTACACCAGCCAGTTTAATGAAATTTGTAACATTATTACAAAGAATTTGCAGATACTGAGAGGTGATGATGTGCTGAAAAATGTGGTTGATAAGGGTTGTCGATTTGTTTCAAGAAGGAACATCACCATTGGCAATATGATATCACGTAGTGGGGAAACAGGAAGGCGCCAATAGGGTGATAACGTATAGACCCAGACAGGTGAGTATAAGGAGAGAAAAGGTACTCACAAGCAGGGCGGCACTTGAACGTGCCTAACCAACCATCGGATTGTTTGCTACATTCGTCACCATAGGCGCACCTCCATCAAGGACTTATTTTGTTTTTGATATCAATATGATATCACCCAGTATGCTGAAAAAAACAAAGAAGGAGAGTAGCTGGCTAAGTTGTAAAGGGCACTATAGATGTGTCACAGGGAGCTGTACAGCTTGCAAGTATACAACAGACAGTAAGGTATTTCAATCCACACAGACGCATAAAGTTTATGAGTGTCAAAAGTGTACAAATTGTAGAACCGAATATGCAGTGTACTTGGTAACATGCCAGTTATGCAGACTACAATATGTGGGGTGCACCTCTAGGGAGGTACGAGCGAGAATTAGGGAGCACCTCAACGATATTGATAAAGAGAGGACCCCTACTGGAGTGGCTAAACATTTTTTGAATGTCCATCAGGGAGATGTCAGTGCCCTTAAATGGATTGTAATAGATGTGATAGACAAACAACCCAGAGGAGGCAATAGGACAAATGAATTGTTCCGTAGAGAGGCATACTGGATCTTTACTTTAAGCACGCGCAGACCAGTAGGTCTCAACATTAAAGATGATGTAATAAATTTCTGGGAGTAATCGTATTGGACATGGGGCCAGGTACAAGCCTGACTGTCGTACAACTATCGATATATAAGAGAAAGATAGTGATACACATTCAGACAGTAGCAAGGTGTTGTATCTGGCCACAAGCCCTAGTAAAACAAACATAACTATGTATGATGAATTACTGAACCAAACTGTTATTCATTCACACTTAAAAACATCTATTTTTTAAAAGTTAACAAGCATTCTAACAATCGTTATTATTTGGGATAAAACTGTGAGGGGGCATTAAGTAACCGAACCAAGTTTGCACAAATAATTAATGGTGCACACTAATATAAAGAGTGGTTTCCATAGCCAAACACACAGTACTTATCCCAAAAAGTCTGCATACAATGATATGTATATGCAAGTCTAAGGACGTAAGATGCCCAGATTAAACCGAGTGCACAGTGTTAACTTACAGCTGAGATCATCAGCTGTTGAATAGATAGGAGTGGTAGGAGGGTGTATCTAGAGGTGTGTAGGGGGAGTCTTATTGAAACCAATGACAGACAAGCAAAAGGGGAGGAGAGTGATGATCACAGTTGTAGGCGACCAATGAGATTGTGAGGGGGCATTTAAAGCCCCACAGGAAGATTGAGTAGATATAGTCTATGAATAAGGCATAAGAGCCGAAACGCGTCAGACTGGCCTATTTCTGTGACAATTCATTTTCTTTTTAAAGTTCACTGCACGATAGCTTGAAGAGTTTTAATTGTTTGAATAAAGCTACCACATTTTTACCTAAGCGGCATTTCTTGCACTATTTTTTGAAAGTGATGTCTCTACTGGAGTTGTGAGTTGTTACTGACGGTGGGACGGAAATTGTCCTTTACAAGCCAGGTTTTGGCATACTAACTGTGCCTACAGCTCATACATTTGGACGATAACTGCTTTACTGTAACATTGTCCTTTGAAAACTTTAAGTGTCCAACACTTCAATTGCTCCATAACGGACATTGTTGCTACATTTGATATCCTCATATACAAGACTCTCACACAATTCCAGCACAATTGTATACTTTGTATATGTTATGAGAAACTCTTGTTGTTTACACATACTGCTTTTATTGTTACACTGTGTGTGATTTTGGTAACTTTGGGACTCGCATTTGGGGACTGCACATAGATCCTACTATATACTTAAAATTTCATGGCACTAATAACTATTTTAATATAGTGGTGTCCTCTGAAATAGGTGTTGTGCAGCACCCCTTAGTCCACTTTACCAATATTGAGCAATGCTTTACCTATGTGTTTGCATATACCTACATATGTATTTACCGGTCTCTCCTGCATAAATAATTAATTGCTTGAGGTTACTCCTTTACAATGATTTAGTGAGTGTTTTTTCGCAAACATAGATCCTCATGGATCACTATGATGGCTGATTTTGTGCACATATGCCATCCTCTAGTGGAGGTGTTGTTTGGTTAAGGTAATACACATATTGGCAATTGCTCACAAATTTTTTCTTGATGTTTAGGGCTAAAAGGCAATAACATCTCTGTGTACTTCTTTGTTTGGTTCACATGTATGGCTATACTATGTGTAGACATTTAGCCTGTATCTTATTTGCTTGATCAAGATTGCACTGTGAATAAAACCAAATATTAATTTTGGCTTGGCTATTTGAGCCATAAATAAATAAAATTGAAGTGCTGATATCCCTGTCTTGTATGTAGTCACTTATTATTGTTTCTATATTTTTTTTTTCTTTTACATATGTTCATATATAAATTTAAGAGTCTGCACTTCATCCCTTTATATAAGGTTTTTTCCTAAGACTAATTTTGTTTCTTAGGCCAATATACAACAAACTTTTTTTCTAGCCTTGACTCTCCTGTCACATTTATATAATAATCATTTTTTTTAAAGTAGACAAGGGTGAAAAAATAAGCTCCTATTCTTAACTGGCACAGGGAAAGTCAGAGGGACCTTCCTGTCTTCATAAACCCTGTCTAATTTAGGGATCTAAGGTTCCTCAGGGAGTGTAGCCTCTGGAACCTTTAGCATAGACAGAACCTCCTTTAATAAAAAATGCAGATGCTCAATTTTAAATCTAAAAGGAGGGTTCCTCCGCTAAAGGAGGTTTAGAAACTGAAGTCTCTGACACAGAAAGTTCACCCTCTGAAGCTACAAAAGTTAACTCATCCTCGGATAGCTGGGACATAGTAGCTAAATCCGACAATTATTTAGATGACTCTAGGTCAGGAGAACTATGTTTAACCTTTCTCTTAAGTTTGCTAGAGCGAGGTAAGGGACTCAGGGCCGCAGACACCGCCAATTGTAACTGTGCGGTAAAGTCAGCCGGAAAAAAGCCCCCTCCAGATGGAGGATTAGTTGAATCACGGGGAACTGCATGTGGAGCGGGTAGTGTAGAAGGGTAATAATCTCTTGGGATTCCTGAGAAGTAGACGGCTCAGAGGGGCTAATAGCAGTATGAGTATTAGCAGGCTTGTCTCCTTTCTTAGACATTAGAACAGTGCTTAGGCAAATGGAACAAAATTGAGCAGGCAGGCAAACCACGGCCTCCTCACAATATAAACAGGAATTAATAATCAGTACAGAAGGAGCAGAACCTTCTAATGTAGTACCAGAGTCCTCCATAGCTATAGATATATTCAGAGGACAGACAACATGTAAAACTGTTATTAAAAAACAGCACCTTTATAATCCCAATGGCTGGGGCACTTACCAGACTACACCCGGTCACATGGTGCGTAGTACAGGACTTCCCCTGTTCTGTATTTTTTGCCGACTTAGTTACGTTCCCCTACCTCTGGCCACGCCTACCAAATTCTTACAAAGCCGTTTTTGGACGCATGCACTCACTGCAGCATTGCTACAATAAAGTGCAAAATTATACTAAATAGAACGCATGCGTCCATGCATCAGTCAGCAAATATTACAGAAGCGGGTCAAACACAGATTTGGCACTAGCTGGGTCAAGGGGCATACAAGTTGATCGTACTTATGTTTTCACAATATACATAGTTACAAGCACTTAGATGTCCCCCAGAGTGTTTGTAAATATTGATATTATGTAGAATAGGTACGATCCATTTTTCTGCCACCCAGCTAGTGCCCAAATTGTGTAGGTCCCCAGAGTGCTTGTAATTATGTATACTGTGAAAACATAAATACAATCCATTTGTATGTTGGATGTTTTATTTACTCATTGGGCGTACAGCACCTCTCTTTTTTTGCACGATCAAAACTGTGTTTGACCCGCTTCTGTAATATTTGCTGACTGCGGCATGGGCGCATGCATGCTATTTAGTGTCATTTTGCACTTTAATGTAGCAATGCTGCAGTGAGCGCATGCGTCAACAACCGGCTTTGTAAGAATTTGGTAGGCGTGGCCAGAGGTAGGGGAATATAACAAAGTCGGCAAATAATACAGAACACCCCTCTTATAAAAAAGGTGCTAAGCTATTATGAGCTGCGTAACACTCAAAAAACAAAAGTGAAACCTATTTGTTCCAAGCCAAAAGCACACAGTCTATGAGCCTAAAAACTCTCACATTAAAGCAGTTCCCTGAAGGAGATATTAGCCATTTATCCTATTGTGGCATAAAGGAGCCACACTGTGAACCTATATAGAAAAAGGTGTATATATAAAACGGTCTTACCCTCCAGGATCCATGCTGTGGAACAGGCACAGCCTCTGAAAAGTGACAGTATTGCAGTGATGCTTCTAACATGGACTTGAGTGTGTAACTGCAGGCAGTGAAACTCGTCAACACTGATTGTTAAAGAGCTGTTAGACGACAGTCTGGATGGGTTTGCAGAAAAACTTTCCCTGCATCTCCAGACTCTAACTTTCATCAATACTCTCACTGAGAGGTTGACATGATTACTTAAAACTCCAGTCCTTTCTTGAAGGGAACATACCCATTACAGGACTATGAAAATCTTCTGACACTTCTCTGCCACCTCCTATAGTGACAAAAGGCAAATAATGACTGGGAGGTAGGGGAAGTAGAAGGGATATTTAAGCCTTTGGCTGGGGTGTCTTTGCCTCCTCCTGGTGGTCAGGTGTTGAATTTCCGAACAGTAAGGAATGAAGTCCTGGACTCTTCCGGCCTTATGGAAGGAAACTGAGATTTTCTGCCATTATTCTCTGCATATCCTCTCAAGGTCTGTCAGGTAAATGGGGACATTTGATGAACAGCCATATTCACGTCTCTCCAGAGATGTTTGATTGGGTTCAATTACAGGCTCTGGCTGGGCCACTCAAAGATATTCACAGAGTTGTCCACAAGCCACTCTTGCATTGTCTTGCCTGTGAGTTTATGGCCATTATCCTGTTGGAAGGTTAACCTTCAGCCCAGTCTGAGGTCCTGAGCACTCTGAATCAGGTTTTCATTAAGGATATCTCTGTATTTTGCTGCGTTCAACTTTCCCTCAACACTGACCAGTCCCCTGATCCCTGCCGCTGAAAAACACCCCACGGTATGTAACTACCACCACCATGCTTTACTGTTGGGATGGTATTGCGTAGGCAATGCTGGTTTCCTTCAGACATGACAATTGGAATTGAGGAAAAACAGTTAAAGGGACAGTTTACCATAGAATTGTTATTGTTTTAAAAGATAGATAATCCCTTTATTACCCATTCCCCAGTTTTGCACAACCAACACAGTTATATTAATATACTTTTTACCTCTGTGATTACCTTGTATCTAGGAACTTTTTCCAGCCCCCTGATCACATGACTGTGACTGCTTATTATCTATTGTCTTAAATTTAGCACTGTTTTGTGCTAGATCTTAAATAACCCCCTGTGCCTGAACAGTCTTATCTATATGGCCCATGTGTACTTTCTGTCTCTTTGTGTTGAAAAGAGATTTAAAAAGCATATGATAAGAGGCAGCCCTCAAAGGCTTAGAAATTAGCATATGAGCCTACCTATGTTTAGTTTAAACTAAGAATACCAAGAGAAAAAGGCAAATTTGATAATAAAAGTAAAATGGAAAGTTGATTCAAATTAAAAGTCCTATCTGAATAATGAAAGTTTAATTTATACTAAACTGTCCCTTTAATTATTCGTTTTATCAGACCAAAGAATCTTGTTTCTCACACACAGAGCTCTTGAGGTGCTTTTTTGCAAATTCCAAGTAGGTTTTCAGGTGTCTTGCACTGAAGAGAGGCTTCCGTCTGGCCACTATGCTATAAACTCAGATCGGTAGAGTGTTGCAATGATGGTTGTCTTCTGCAAGTTTCTCCCATCTCCACACATGATTTCTGTAGCTCAACCAGAGTGACCATCAGGTTCTTGGTCACTTCCCTTATCAAGGCTTTTCTCCCCCAATTCCTCAGTTTGGACAGGTGGCCAACTCTAGAAGAGTCTTGATTGTTCCAAACTTCTTCAATTTAAGAATTTTGGAGGCAACTGTGCTCTTGGGAACCTTCAATGCAGCCAAACGTTTTTTTTATAGCCTGTGCCAGATCTGTGCCCTCAATGAAATCCTGTCTCTAAGCTCTGCAAGCAGTTCCATTGACCTCTCATATGCATTTTTAGCTGTGCAACCTTATATAGACAGGTGTGTGACTTTCCAAATCATGTCCAATCAATTGAGTTTGTCATAGATAGACTCCAATCAAAGTGTAGAAACATCTCAAAGATGATTCAGAGAAATGGGACGTGCCTGGATTAAATTTCAAGTGCCATAGCAAAGGGTCTGAATAATTTTAAAAGTGATCTTTCCTTTTTTTTTTATTTAAAAAAAAAAAATAAATTAGCAAAGTTATTAAAAAAATAATAATCATTTTTTGGTGTGTCATTATGAGTTATAGTGAGTAGATCAGTATAATAATAATAATAATGTTAATATTTTCTGAACGCACTGTAATAATATAATTTAACATACAATTTTGCTCCTTAAGCAAGTCTTCACCAATGTTATAGTTAGAATAGGTTGAAGTTATACATTTAGTAAAAATATATAATTAAATGCTTTAAATAATTGGCCAAGGTGATATACATTCTAGTTTTATTAGTGTATAGCTACATAAATAATTATGCTTTGTAATTGAGATATTGCAAGGGGAGTGGCAAATTATATCTATTAGTGGTCAGTCATTAACTAAGCAAAATG
Organism: Bombina bombina; assembly: GCF_027579735.1. NCBI lineage: Eukaryota > Metazoa > Chordata > Amphibia > Anura > Bombinatoridae > Bombina > Bombina bombina. Next base: position 592,669,789 of record NC_069502.1, read on the forward strand.
TATAATTTGCAGTAAACTATTTAAAGGGACAGGAAACTAAATGTAAAGAGAGCTAATGTGGCAATAATATAATTAAGTTCAGGTTTGTAATATGTTATATATTTTGCACATTAATTCTTTGTATAATTATTTCAGTCCCATATTAGCACCATCTACACAAACACTGGCATCAGGAAATATTAAAAAGTGATATCCATCCTTGGTATGCAAAAGGCACAAATCTGGGATAAAAATACAGGAATCAAAGTGTAAACATTTTTATATTATATTTCAAACAAAGGAAAAATGTATCTTTTAACCACTGATTTATATGGTTTTAAAGACCTTTAAATAGATGTTAAAGTGGTTAATTTAATTATGTATTAACACTTATTCACTAATAAAGATGCAGACATTTGTGAATCGGTCATACTTAAAGAGATCTGAAACACAACATTTTTTTTTATAATACAGAGTTTTATTAACAAACTTGCTTTATTCCCTTTGTATCCTTTGTTGAAGAAGCAGCAATGCACTTCTGGAAACTAGCTGAACACTTTGGTGAGGCAAAGACAAGAGGCATATTTCTGCAGCCACCAATAAGCAGCTAGCTCCCAGTAGAGCATTGCTGCAACTACCTAGGCATGCTTTTAAACAAAGTATTACAAAAGAATTAAGTGAATAAGATAGTAGAGATGTGCATTTATTTTCGGACAAATGCACACTCGTACTGAAAGTTGGATTTCCGTTTTCGTAAACAAAAATAAATAACAAATTATGCTTCATTCATTACTGTTGGGAATTAAGAACCTGGCCACCAGGAGGAGGCAAAGACACCCCAGCTAAAGGCTTAAATACCTCCCCCACCTCCCAGTCATTCTGCAGAGGGAACAAGTAACAATAGGAGAAACATCAGGGTATAAATCGTGCCAGAAGATGAATTAAATTAAGATCCGCCTATCAGAGATACGGGCGGGAGCCGTGGACTCTCCTCCCCTCGATGGAATTGAAATTATCAGGTAAGCATAATTTATGTTTTCCATCTAAAGGGAAGGAGAGTCCACGGCTTCATTTATTACTGTTGGGAACATATACCCAAGCTCTAGAGGACACTGAATGAAACCGGGAGGGCAAAAGGCGGAACCTAATCTGAGGGCACCACAACCTGCAAAGCCTTACTCCTAAAAACCGCTTCCACAGAAGCAAAAACGTCAAATTTGTAAAACTTTGTAAAAGTGTGTAAGGAGGACCAGGTAGCCGCCTTACAAATTTGCTCCACAGAGGCCTCATTCTTGAAGGACCAAGACGAAGCCACAACTCTGGTTGAATGAGCTGTGATCCTCTGAGGAGCCTTATGTTCTGCTGTCTCATAGGCCAAGCAAATCAAGCTCCTCAACCAAAAGAACAAAGAAGTAGAAGAGGCTTTCTGCCCCATGCACTTCCCTGAATACACCACAAAAAGTGATGCAGACTGTCTGAAATCCTTTGTAGCCTGAAGATAGAAGGCACAAACCACATTCAGGTTATGAAGTAACCTCTCCTTAGAAGAAGAAGGGTTAGGACATAAAGAAGGAACAACTATTTCCTGATTGATGATACGGTTAGACACCACCTTGGGAAGAAAACCCAAACCAGTGCGAAGCACAGCCTTATCCGCATGAAAAAACAGATAAGGATGCTCACATTGCAAGGCAGCCAGTTCAGATACTCTGCGTGGCGATGCAATGGCCAACAGGAAAAGAACCTTCCAGGACAGAATCTTAATGTCAATGGAGTGCATAGGCTCAAACGGAACCTTCTGCAATACCTTAAAGACCAGGTTTAAGCTCCATGGAGGAGCAGACTGTCTAAAAGACAGGCCAGATTCTAGACAGAGCTTGAACAAAAGATTGTATGTCAGGGAGCTCAGCGAGTCTCCCATGCAACAAGACTGATAATGCCGAAATCTGTCCATTTAAGGAACTGGTGGCAAGACCCTTCTCCAAACCCTCTTGGAGAAAAGACAGAATCCTGGATGGTAGATGCGACAAGTGACTGGCTTCCTTGCCTGAATTAGCAGGAGTCAGCCTCAAAGAATCAAGATTTTGATGTTGAAAAGGACTCTGTTCCAGCAGATCCCTGTCACAGGGTAACATCCACGGCGGAGAGGCTGACATCCGCTCGCTCCTGTTTGATCCGTGCCACTACACGAGGTAGAAGTGGTAACAGTGGAAAAATGTAAGCTAGGCTGAACCCCCAAGGCACTGCCAAGGCATCTATCACCTCTGCCTGGTGATACCTGGACCTCGACCCGTATCGGGGTAGCTTGCAATTTAATCTGGACACCATGAGATCTATCTCTGGCGACCCCTACCTGAGACAAATCTCAGCAAACATTCCGGGGTGGAGAGACCATTCCCCCGGATAGAAGGATTGCCTGCCAAGAAAATCTGCTTCCCAGTGGTCCACACTTGGAATGTGAATTGCTGAGAGCGAGCAGCTGTGGAACTCCGCCCACTCCAAGATCTGAGACACCTCCCTCATGGCTAGGGAGATCCTCGCACCCCCTGATGGTTGATGTAAGTCATCGAGGTTGTCGGTCTGGAATCTTATGAACCTGAACGACCCCAGAGGAGGCCATGCCTTCAGAGCATTGTAGATTGCTCGGAGTTCCAGAATATTTATCAGAAGGAGAGACTTCTCCCGGGTCTATTTTCCTTGTGCCATCCTGGCCATCCCAAACAGCTCCCCATCCTGCCAGACTTGCGTCCGTGGTCACAATCTCCCCGGACGGTCTCAAGAAGGATGTCCCCATGGACAGTTGCTCTGGACGGATCCACCAAGAGAGGGAGATCTGAGTCCGAGCATCCATGGATATCTGCTATGATAGATCTGAATGATCGCCGTTCCACTGTCTCAACATGCACAATTGAAGAGGTCTGAGATGAACCTGGCGAATGGAATGACGTCTATGCTGGTAACCATGAGTCCGATCACCTCCATACACTGAGCCACCGAGGGGCTTAAGGAGGACTGAAGGGCAAGACAAGAGGACTCAATCTTCCTGCATTGATGGTCTGTGAGAAATATTTTCATGGACATATAGTCTAATTTTTGTTCCCAGGAACTCCACCCTGCTGCTGGGAACCAGGGAACTCTTTCCTGAGTTGAACTTCCAACCATGAGATTGGAGTAAAAGAAGAAGAGCCCTTAAATGATCCTCTGCGAGACTGAGCGACGGCGCCTGGACTAGGATGTCGCCCAGATAGGGTGCCACAGCAATGCATCTGGCCATTGCAAGTAGCGCCCCCAGAACCTTCATGAAGACTCTCTGGGCCGTCGCCAGACCATAGGGGAGGGCCACAAACTGGAAGTGTTGGTCCAGAAACGCAAATCTTAGGAACTTGAAGTGGTCCCTGTGAATTGGCACAAGAAGGTACTGTAAGCATCCTTCAAGTCTATAGTTGTCATGAACTGTCCCTCTTGAACTAGGGGCAGAATAGATCTGATTGTTTCCATTTTGAAAGATGGAACACTCAGAAACTTGTTTAAACACTTTAGGTTCAGAATCCGGCAGAACATGCCCTCCTTCTTTGGAACCGCAAAAAGATTTAAATAGTACCCTAGACCCCTTTCTGCTTGGGGTACAGGTACGATGACACCTAGAGAGGAGAGATCTCTCACACATTCTAGAAAGGCTTCTCTCTTTTCCGGTCTTGAAGACAGGTTTGATAGGAGGAATCTGCCCCTGGGCAGATGGGATCTGAAACCTATCCTGTAGCCCTGGGCAACAACGTCCAGAACCCAGGGATCCTGCATGTCCTGCAACCATGCTTCTGAGAAGAGAGATAATTTCCCCCCTACTTGGTCCAGAGATCGGTCAGGAGCCACCTCTTCATGCCGATTTTGTCTTGTCTGGCTTCTTGTTCTTGCTTAGACTTCTTCCAAGAATGATCCGGATTCCTTTAGGCTTAGCCTTCTTATCCTGCGATAGGAAAGCTCCCTTGCCTCCCGTAACCATGGATATGATTGAATCCAATCCTGGACCGAACAGAATCTTTCTTTGAAAAGGCAGGGACAACAGCCTCGACTTAGAGGACAAGTCCGCAGGCCAAGACTTAAGCCACAGAGCCCTGCGAGCTAAAACGGAAAAACGTGACACCTTAGCGTTCATGCAAATAATTTGCATATTGGCATCACATATGAAATAATTGGTGATCTTCAGCGCCTTAATCTTGTCCTGTATCTCGTCGATGGAAGTCTCCCCCTCGACCATTTCACACAGGGATTTACACCAATATGCTGTAGCTCTGGCGACCGCGGCTACAGCCACTGCCATCTTAAAAACAAACCCTGTGTGTTGAAACATTCTTAACATGTTTTCCAACTTTTTATCCATGGGCTCTTTAAACGACAAACTATCCTTGAGGGGAATAGTTGTTCACTTTGCGAGCGTGGAGATAGCACCATCCAACTTAGGGACAGTACCCCACAGCTCCAGCTGAGAGTGCGGGATGGGGAACAGTTTCTTAAAGGAAGAAGAAGGGGAAAAGGAAGAACCAAATCGCTCTCATTCATTCTTAATAATATTTGCCATCTTAACAGGAACCGGGAAGGCCTGAGGCACCACCCTGTCCTCATATACCTTATCAAGCTTAGGAATCACAGGTTCTTCTGGAAGTTTCGGTTCCGGAAACTCCAGAGTAGCAAGCACTTGTCTAAGCAAAAAAACGCAAATTTTCCATCCTAAACCTAAAGTCAGGCTCCTCCGCCGCGGAGGTTTAGATGACACGGACTCCGACCCAGAAGGGGCCTCCTCTGAAGAGTTGGCGTGGGCCTCATCATCGTATAACACCTCAGAAATTTCCACAGGTGTAGACAACCCCTGGCCCGGGCCGCCATGATACGCCCTACGCTTGTGCTTAGCAGTAAGTGGTAAGGCATGGATCACTTTCTATACCGCCGTTTGCAGTTGATCCACAAAATCCACAGGTTAGTAGTCCGCTCCTGACATGGACTTGAGTGTAAAAAGCAGGCAGCGAAACTCGTAAACGCTAATTGCTTGTGGAGCTGTTAATATGAGTCGGGATGGTTTTCACAGGACTCTCCCTGCATCTCCAGACTCTAACTTTCGCCCAAGCTCTCACTGAGAGGCTGACAGGACTACTTAAAATTCCAGACCCAATACGAAGAGTACTAACCTCCATAAGAGACTACTCCGATCTTCGGCACTTCTCTGCCGTCCTCCTGTGACGAAAGGTAAAGAATGACTGGGGGATGAGGGAGGTATTTAAGCCTTTGGCTTGGGTATCTTTGCCTCCTCCTGGTGGCCAAGTTCTTAATTCCCAACAGTAATGAATGAAGTCGTGGACTCTTCCCCCCCTTTAGATGGAAATAGGAATTAATGGACCAGCATCATTTAAAGAAAACAAAAGAATACTGACAAAATTTGTCAGATTTTGTTTCCTTTAAATTACTTTTAATGGCTTAATACTTACCTTAATGTGCTCTGGAGAGTGCGCTAACTCTGTCCTCTTCTTGCCAGGTCCCTGGCCGCACTAACAGGAGTTAGTGCAGGTCCTGGGAGCCGATTGGCTAAGATTCCTGTTAGCACAATCTGGTTAGTTTATTTTCGTTTGAAACTAAATGAAAACGAAACTGAAAACAGTGCAGGCAACGAATATTCAGGGAAACAAATTTCCTTAAATATTCGGAATGAAAATTTTGTCGGAAACAAAATGTTCTTCCCTGCACATCTCTATTAGATGATAGAAGTAAAACTG